>NW_027455536.1:300000-549058 GCF_040206685.1 Ascaphus truei
AAGGCATTGTGATAAGCGTATCCCCGGTATAGTCAGGGGTTAATGGGAGTCGTCCCCGCCCCCCCAGTATACGGCCAGAACCATGGACCCGGTACTTGTGGTTCGGACTGTCTCCAACCAGCCATAATGTTGTGAGAGTGAAATTATGTCTAAGTCCAGCTTTGGTACATTAGAAGCAACTCTGAAACTTAACCTAAGCGTTTTTCGAAGCTACTTTTTGGCTAACTTCTTATAGGAAGGTCTAGGAGCTCTGAAAATGAACGTGCGCGTCTTTCACTCTTCCCGAGGGACTTAGAAGAATTTTGTGATATTTTTTATTAAAATGGTGTATAAGGGTATATATATAAATATATTTTATGCACTGTATATGAGCTGGCGATTTCTAAGTCTGTGGTTCCGAGAGGGGGTAACCAGGCTCACTAATAAAGGTCAAGCCACTTGGCTGCCAGAATTCCCTGCTTCAGCACAGACCAGAAAGGCATTGTGATAAGCGTATCCCCGGTATAGTCAGGGGTTAATGGGAGTCGTCCCCGTCCCCCCAGTATACGGCCAGAACCATGGACCCGGTACTTGTGGTTCGGACTCTCTCCAACCAGCCATAATGTTGTGAGAGTGAAATTATGTCTAAGTCCAGCTTTGGTACATTAGAAGCAACTCTGAAACTTAACCTAAGCGTTTTTCGAAGCTACTTTTTGGCTAACTTCTTATAGGAAGGTCTAGGAGCTCTGAAAATGAACGTGCGCGTCTTTCACTCTTCCCGAGGGACTTAGAAGAATTTTGTGATATTTTTTATTAAATGGTGTATAAGGGTATATATATAAATATATTTTATGCACTGTATATGAGCTGGCGATTTCTAAGTCTGTGGTTCCGAGAGGGGGTAACCAGGCTCACTAATAAAGGTCAAGCCACTTGGCTGCCAGAATGCCCTGCTTCAGCACAGACCAGAAAGGCATTGTGATAAGCGTATCCCCGGTATAGTCAGGGGTTAATGGGAGTCGTCCCCGTCCCCCCAGTATACGGCCAGAACCATGGACCCGGTACTTGTGGTTCGGACTCTCTCCAACCAGCCATAATGTTGTGAGAGTGAAATTATGTCTAAGTCCAGCTTTGGTACATTAGAAGCAACTCTGAAACTTAACCTAAGCGTTTTTCGAAGCTACTTTTTGGCTAACTTCTTATAGGAAGGTCTAGGAGCTCTGAAAATGAACGTGCGCGTCTTTCACTCTTCCCGAGGGACTTAGAAGAATTTTGTGATATTTTTTATTAAATGGTGTATAAGGGTATATATATAAATATATTTTATGCACTGTATATGAGCTGGCGATTTCTAAGTCTGTGGTTCCGAGAGGGGGTAACCAGGCTCACTAATAAAGGTCAAGCCACTTGGCTGCCAGAATGCCCTGCTTCAGCACAGACCAGAAAGGCATTGTGATAAGCGTATCCCCGGTATAGTCAGGGGTTAATGGGAGTCGTCCCCGTCCCCCCAGTATACGGCCAGAACCATGGACCCGGTACTTGTGGTTCGGACTGTCTCCAACCAGCCATAATGTTGTGAGAGTGAAATTATGTCTAAGTCCAGCTTTGGTACATTAGAAGCAACTCTGAAACTTAACCTAAGCGTTTTTCGAAGCTACTTTTTGGCTAACTTCTTATAGGAAGGTCTAGGAGCTCTGAAAATGAACGTGCGCGTCTTTCACTCTTCCCGAGGGACTTAGAAGAATTTTGTGATATTTTTTATTAAATGGTGTATAAGGGTATATATATAAATATATTTTATGCACTGTATATGAGCTGGCGATTTCTAAGTCTGTGGTTCCGAGAGGGGGTAACCAGGCTCACTAATAAAGGTCAAGCCACTTGGCTGCCAGAATGCCCTGCTTCAGCACAGACCAGAAAGGCATTGTGATAAGCGTATCCCCGGTATAGTCAGGGGTTAATGGGAGTCGTCCCCGTCCCCCCAGTATACGGCCAGAACCATGGACCCGGTACTTGTGGTTCGGACTGTCTCCAACCAGCCATAATGTTGTGAGAGTGAAATTATGTCTAAGTCCAGCTTTGGTACATTAGAAGCAACTCTGAAACTTAACCTAAGCGTTTTTCGAAGCTACTTTTTGGCTAACTTCTTATAGGAAGGTCTAGGAGCTCTGAAAATGAACGTGCGCGTCTTTCACTCTTCCCGAGGGACTTAGAAGAATTTTGTGATATTTTTTATTAAAATGGTGTATAAGGGTATATATATATAAATATATTTTATGCACTGTATATGAGCTGGCGATTTCTAAGTCTGTGGTTCCGAGAGGGGGTAACCAGGCTCACTAATAAAGGTCAAGCCACTTGGCTGCCAGAATGCCCTGCTTCAGCACAGACCAGAAAGGCATTGTGATAAGCGTATCCCCGGTATAGTCAGGGGTTAATGGGAGTCGTCCCCGTCCCCCCAGTATACGGCCAGAACCATGGACCCGGTACTTGTGGTTCGGACTCTCTCCAACCAGCCATAATGTTGTGAGAGTGAAATTATGTCTAAGTCCAGCTTTGGTACATTAGAAGCAACTCTGAAACTTAACCTAAGCGTTTTTCGAAGCTACTTTTTGGCTAACTTCTTATAGGAAGGTCTAGGAGCTCTGAAAATGAACGTGCGCGTCTTTCACTCTTCCCGAGGGACTTAGAAGAATTTTGTGATATTTTTTATTAAAATGGTGTATAAGGGTATATATATAAATATATTTTATGCACTGTATATGAGCTGGCGATTTCTAAGTCTGTGGTTCCGAGAGGGGGTAACCAGGCTCACTAATAAAGGTCAAGCCACTTGGCTGCCAGAATGCCCTGCTTCAGCACAGACCAGAAAGGCATTGTGATAAGCGTATCCCCGGTATAGTCAGGGGTTAATGGGAGTCGTCCCCGTCCCCCCAGTATACGGCCAGAACCATGGACCCGGTACTTGTGGTTCGGACTGTCTCCAACCAGCCATAATGTTGTGAGAGTGAAATTATGTCTAAGTCCAGCTTTGGTACATTAGAAGCAACTCTGAAACTTAACCTAAGCGTTTTTCGAAGCTACTTTTTGGCTAACTTCTTATAGGAAGGTCTAGGAGCTCTGAAAATGAACGTGCGCGTCTTTCACTCTTCCCGAGGGACTTAGAAGAATTTTGTGATATTTTTTATTAAATGGTGTATAAGGGTATATATATAAATATATTTTATGCACTGTATATGAGCTGGCGATTTCTAAGTCTGTGGTTCCGAGAGGGGGTAACCAGGCTCACTAATAAAGGTCAAGCCACTTGGCTGCCAGAATGCCCTGCTTCAGCACAGACCAGAAAGGCATTGTGATAAGCGTATCCCCGGTATAGTCAGGGGTTAATGGGAGTCGTCCCCGTCCCCCCAGTATACGGCCAGAACCATGGACCCGGTACTTGTGGTTCGGACTCTCTCCAACCAGCCATAATGTTGTGAGAGTGAAATTATGTCTAAGTCCAGCTTTGGTACATTAGAAGCAACTCTGAAACTTAACCTAAGCGTTTTTCGAAGCTACTTTTTGGCTAACTTCTTATAGGAAGGTCTAGGAGCTCTGAAAATGAACGTGCGCGTCTTTCACTCTTCCCGAGGGACTTAGAAGAATTTTGTGATATTTTTTATTAAAATGGTGTATAAGGGTATATATATAAATATATTTTATGCACTGTATATGAGCTGGCGATTTCTAAGTCTGTGGTTCCGAGAGGGGGTAACCAGGCTCACTAATAAAGGTCAAGCCACTTGGCTGCCAGAATGCCCTGCTTCAGCACAGACCAGAAAGGCATTGTGATAAGCGTATCCCCGGTATAGTCAGGGGTTAATGGGAGTCGTCCCCGTCCCCCCAGTATACGGCCAGAACCATGGACCCGGTACTTGTGGTTCGGACTGTCTCCAACCAGCCATAATGTTGTGAGAGTGAAATTATGTCTAAGTCCAGCTTTGGTACATTAGAAGCAACTCTGAAACTTAACCTAAGCGTTTTTCGAAGCTACTTTTTGGCTAACTTCTTATAGGAAGGTCTAGGAGCTCTGAAAATGAACGTGCGCGTCTTTCACTCTTCCCGAGGGACTTAGAAGAATTTTGTGATATTTTTTATTAAATGGTGTATAAGGGTATATATATAAATATATTTTATGCACTGTATATGAGCTGGCGATTTCTAAGTCTGTGGTTCCGAGAGGGGGTAACCAGGCTCACTAATAAAGGTCAAGCCACTTGGCTGCCAGAATGCCCTGCTTCAGCACAGACCAGAAAGGCATTGTGATAAGCGTATCCCCGGTATAGTCAGGGGTTAATGGGAGTCGTCCCCGTCCCCCCAGTATACGGCCAGAACCATGGACCCGGTACTTGTGGTTCGGACTCTCTCCAACCAGCCATAATGTTGTGAGAGTGAAATTATGTCTAAGTCCAGCTTTGGTACATTAGAAGCAACTCTGAAACTTAACCTAAGCGTTTTTCGAAGCTACTTTTTGGCTAACTTCTTATAGGAAGGTCTAGGAGCTCTGAAAATGAACGTGCGCGTCTTTCACTCTTCCCGAGGGACTTAGAAGAATTTTGTGATATTTTTTATTAAATGGTGTATAAGGGTATATATATAAATATATTTTATGCACTGTATATGAGCTGGCGATTTCTAAGTCTGTGGTTCCGAGAGGGGGTAACCAGGCTCACTAATAAAGGTCAAGCCACTTGGCTGCCAGAATGCCCTGCTTCAGCACAGACCAGAAAGGCATTGTGATAAGCGTATCCCCGGTATAGTCAGGGGTTAATGGGAGTCGTCCCCGTCCCCCCAGTATACGGCCAGAACCATGGACCCGGTACTTGTGGTTCGGACTCTCTCCAACCAGCCATAATGTTGTGAGAGTGAAATTATGTCTAAGTCCAGCTTTGGTACATTAGAAGCAACTCTGAAACTTAACCTAAGCGTTTTTCGAAGCTACTTTTTGGCTAACTTCTTATAGGAAGGTCTAGGAGCTCTGAAAATGAACGTGCGCGTCTTTCACTCTTCCCGAGGGACTTAGAAGAATTTTGTGATATTTTTTATTAAAATGGTGTATAAGGGTATATATATAAATATATTTTATGCACTGTATATGAGCTGGCGATTTCTAAGTCTGTGGTTCCGAGAGGGGGTAACCAGGCTCACTAATAAAGGTCAAGCCACTTGGCTGCCAGAATGCCCTGCTTCAGCACAGACCAGAAAGGCATTGTGATAAGCGTATCCCCGGTATAGTCAGGGGTTAATGGGAGTCGTCCCCGTCCCCCCAGTATACGGCCAGAACCATGGACCCGGTACTTGTGGTTCGGACTGTCTCCAACCAGCCATAATGTTGTGAGAGTGAAATTATGTCTAAGTCCAGCTTTGGTACATTAGAAGCAACTCTGAAACTTAACCTAAGCGTTTTTCGAAGCTACTTTTTGGCTAACTTCTTATAGGAAGGTCTAGGAGCTCTGAAAATGAACGTGCGCGTCTTTCACTCTTCCCGAGGGACTTAGAAGAATTTTGTGATATTTTTTATTAAATGGTGTATAAGGGTATATATATAAATATATTTTATGCACTGTATATGAGCTGGCGATTTCTAAGTCTGTGGTTCCGAGAGGGGGTAACCAGGCTCACTAATAAAGGTCAAGCCACTTGGCTGCCAGAATGCCCTGCTTCAGCACAGACCAGAAAGGCATTGTGATAAGCGTATCCCCGGTATAGTCAGGGGTTAATGGGAGTCGTCCCCGTCCCCCCAGTATACGGCCAGAACCATGGACCCGGTACTTGTGGTTCGGACTCTCTCCAACCAGCCATAATGTTGTGAGAGTGAAATTATGTCTAAGTCCAGCTTTGGTACATTAGAAGCAACTCTGAAACTTAACCTAAGCGTTTTTCGAAGCTACTTTTTGGCTAACTTCTTATAGGAAGGTCTAGGAGCTCTGAAAATGAACGTGCGCGTCTTTCACTCTTCCCGAGGGACTTAGAAGAATTTTGTGATATTTTTTATTAAATGGTGTATAAGGGTATATATATAAATATATTTTATGCACTGTATATGAGCTGGCGATTTCTAAGTCTGTGGTTCCGAGAGGGGGTAACCAGGCTCACTAATAAAGGTCAAGCCACTTGGCTGCCAGAATGCCCTGCTTCAGCACAGACCAGAAAGGCATTGTGATAAGCGTATCCCCGGTATAGTCAGGGGTTAATGGGAGTCGTCCCCGTCCCCCCAGTATACGGCCAGAACCATGGACCCGGTACTTGTGGTTCGGACTCTCTCCAACCAGCCATAATGTTGTGAGAGTGAAATTATGTCTAAGTCCAGCTTTGGTACATTAGAAGCAACTCTGAAACTTAACCTAAGCGTTTTTCGAAGCTACTTTTTGGCTAACTTCTTATAGGAAGGTCTAGGAGCTCTGAAAATGAACGTGCGCGTCTTTCACTCTTCCCGAGGGACTTAGAAGAATTTTGTGATATTTTTTATTAAAATGGTGTATAAGGGTATATATATAAATATATTTTATGCACTGTATATGAGCTGGCGATTTCTAAGTCTGTGGTTCCGAGAGGGGGTAACCAGGCTCACTAATAAAGGTCAAGCCACTTGGCTGCCAGAATGCCCTGCTTCAGCACAGACCAGAAAGGCATTGTGATAAGCGTATCCCCGGTATAGTCAGGGGTTAATGGGAGTCGTCCCCGTCCCCCCAGTATACGGCCAGAACCATGGACCCGGTACTTGTGGTTCGGACTGTCTCCAACCAGCCATAATGTTGTGAGAGTGAAATTATGTCTAAGTCCAGCTTTGGTACATTAGAAGCAACTCTGAAACTTAACCTAAGCGTTTTTCGAAGCTACTTTTTGGCTAACTTCTTATAGGAAGGTCTAGGAGCTCTGAAAATGAACGTGCGCGTCTTTCACTCTTCCCGAGGGACTTAGAAGAATTTTGTGATATTTTTTATTAAATGGTGTATAAGGGTATATATATAAATATATTTTATGCACTGTATATGAGCTGGCGATTTCTAAGTCTGTGGTTCCGAGAGGGGGTAACCAGGCTCACTAATAAAGGTCAAGCCACTTGGCTGCCAGAATGCCCTGCTTCAGCACAGACCAGAAAGGCATTGTGATAAGCGTATCCCCGGTATAGTCAGGGGTTAATGGGAGTCGTCCCCGTCCCCCCAGTATACGGCCAGAACCATGGACCCGGTACTTGTGGTTCGGACTCTCTCCAACCAGCCATAATGTTGTGAGAGTGAAATTATGTCTAAGTCCAGCTTTGGTACATTAGAAGCAACTCTGAAACTTAACCTAAGCGTTTTTCGAAGCTACTTTTTGGCTAACTTCTTATAGGAAGGTCTAGGAGCTCTGAAAATGAACGTGCGCGTCTTTCACTCTTCCCGAGGGACTTAGAAGAATTTTGTGATATTTTTTATTAAATGGTGTATAAGGGTATATATATAAATATATTTTATGCACTGTATATGAGCTGGCGATTTCTAAGTCTGTGGTTCCGAGAGGGGGTAACCAGGCTCACTAATAAAGGTCAAGCCACTTGGCTGCCAGAATGCCCTGCTTCAGCACAGACCAGAAAGGCATTGTGATAAGCGTATCCCCGGTATAGTCAGGGGTTAATGGGAGTCGTCCCCGTCCCCCCAGTATACGGCCAGAACCATGGACCCGGTACTTGTGGTTCGGACTGTCTCCAACCAGCCATAATGTTGTGAGAGTGAAATTATGTCTAAGTCCAGCTTTGGTACATTAGAAGCAACTCTGAAACTTAACCTAAGCGTTTTTCGAAGCTACTTTTTGGCTAACTTCTTATAGGAAGGTCTAGGAGCTCTGAAAATGAACGTGCGCGTCTTTCACTCTTCCCGAGGGACTTAGAAGAATTTTGTGATATTTTTTATTAAATGGTGTATAAGGGTATATATATAAATATATTTTATGCACTGTATATGAGCTGGCGATTTCTAAGTCTGTGGTTCCGAGAGGGGGTAACCAGGCTCACTAATAAAGGTCAAGCCACTTGGCTGCCAGAATGCCCTGCTTCAGCACAGACCAGAAAGGCATTGTGATAAGCGTATCCCCGGTATAGTCAGGGGTTAATGGGAGTCGTCCCCGTCCCCCCAGTATACGGCCAGAACCATGGACCCGGTACTTGTGGTTCGGACTGTCTCCAACCAGCCATAATGTTGTGAGAGTGAAATTATGTCTAAGTCCAGCTTTGGTACATTAGAAGCAACTCTGAAACTTAACCTAAGCGTTTTTCGAAGTTACTTTTTGGCTAACTTCTTATAGGAAGGTCTAGGAGCTCTGAAAATGAACGTGCGCGTCTTTCACTCTTCCCGAGGGACTTAGAAGAATTTTGGGATATTTTTTATTAAATGGTGTATAAGGGTATATATATAAATATATTTTATGCACTGTATATGAGCTGGCGATTTCTAAGTCTGTGGTTCCGAGAGTGGGTAACCAGGCTCACTAATAAAGGTCAAGCCACTTGGCTGCCAGAATGCCGTGCTTCAGCACAGACCAGAAAGGCATTGTGATAAGCGTATCCCCGGTATAGTCAGGGGTTAATGGGAGTCGTCCCCGCCCCCCCAGTATACGGCCAGAACCATGGACCCGGTACTTGTGGTTCGGACTGTCTCCAACCAGCCATAATGTTTTGAGAGTGAAATTATGTCTAAGTCCAGCTTTGGTACATTAGAAGCAACTCTGAAACTTAACCTAAGCGTTTTTCGAAGCTACTTTTTGGCTAACTTCTTATAGGAAGGTCTAGGAGCTCTGAAAATGAACGTGCGCGTCTTTCACTCTTCCCGAGGGACTTAGAAGAATTTTGTGATATTTTTTATTAAAATGGTGTATAAGGGTATATATATAAATATATTTTATGCACTGTATATGAGCTGGCGATTTCTAAGTCTGTGGTTCCGAGAGGGGGTAACCAGGCTCACTAATAAAGGTCAAGCCACTTGGCTGCCAGAATGCCCTGCTTCAGCACAGACCAGAAAGGCATTGTGATAAGCGTATCCCCGGTATAGTCAGGGGTTAATGGGAGTCGTCCCCGTCCCCCCAGTATACGGCCAGAACCATGGACCCGGTACTTGTGGTTCGGACTGTCTCCAACCAGCCATAATGTTGTGAGAGTGAAATTATGTCTAAGTCCAGCTTTGGTACATTAGAAGCAACTCTGAAACTTAACCTAAGCGTTTTTCGAAGCTACTTTTTGGCTAACTTCTTATAGGAAGGTCTAGGAGCTCTGAAAATGAACGTGCGCGTCTTTCACTCTTCCCGAGGGACTTAGAAGAATTTTGTGATATTTTTTATTAAATGGTGTATAAGGGTATATATATAAATATATTTTATGCACTGTATATGAGCTGGCGATTTCTAAGTCTGTGGTTCCGAGAGGGGGTAACCAGGCTCACTAATAAAGGTCAAGCCACTTGGCTGCCAGAATGCCCTGCTTCAGCACAGACCAGAAAGGCATTGTGATAAGCGTATCCCCGGTATAGTCAGGGGTTAATGGGAGTCGTCCCCGTCCCCCCAGTATACGGCCAGAACCATGGACCCGGTACTTGTGGTTCGGACTGTCTCCAACCAGCCATAATGTTGTGAGAGTGAAATTATGTCTAAGTCCAGCTTTGGTACATTAGAAGCAACTCTGAAACTTAACCTAAGCGTTTTTCGAAGCTACTTTTTGGCTAACTTCTTATAGGAAGGTCTAGGAGCTCTGAAAATGAACGTGCGCGTCTTTCACTCTTCCCGAGGGACTTAGAAGAATTTTGTGATATTTTTTATTAAATGGTGTATAAGGGTATATATATAAATATATTTTATGCACTGTATATGAGCTGGCGATTTCTAAGTCTGTGGTTCCGAGAGGGGGTAACCAGGCTCACTAATAAAGGTCAAGCCACTTGGCTGCCAGAATGCCCTGCTTCAGCACAGACCAGAAAGGCATTGTGATAAGCGTATCCCCGGTATAGTCAGGGGTTAATGGGAGTCGTCCCCGTCCCCCCAGTATACGGCCAGAACCATGGACCCGGTACTTGTGGTTCGGACTCTCTCCAACCAGCCATAATGTTGTGAGAGTGAAATTATGTCTAAGTCCAGCTTTGGTACATTAGAAGCAACTCTGAAACTTAACCTAAGCGTTTTTCGAAGCTACTTTTTGGCTAACTTCTTATAGGAAGGTCTAGGAGCTCTGAAAATGAACGTGCGCGTCTTTCACTCTTCCCGAGGGACTTAGAAGAATTTTGTGATATTTTTTATTAAAATGGTGTATAAGGGTATATATATAAATATATTTTATGCACTGTATATGAGCTGGCGATTTCTAAGTCTGTGGTTCCGAGAGGGGGTAACCAGGCTCACTAATAAAGGTCAAGCCACTTGGCTGCCAGAATGCCCTGCTTCAGCACAGACCAGAAAGGCATTGTGATAAGCGTATCCCCGGTATAGTCAGGGGTTAATGGGAGTCGTCCCCGTCCCCCCAGTATACGGCCAGAACCATGGACCCGGTACTTGTGGTTCGGACTGTCTCCAACCAGCCATAATGTTGTGAGAGTGAAATTATGTCTAAGTCCAGCTTTGGTACATTAGAAGCAACTCTGAAACTTAACCTAAGCGTTTTTCGAAGCTACTTTTTGGCTAACTTCTTATAGGAAGGTCTAGGAGCTCTGAAAATGAACGTGCGCGTCTTTCACTCTTCCCGAGGGACTTAGAAGAATTTTGTGATATTTTTTATTAAATGGTGTATAAGGGTATATATATAAATATATTTTATGCACTGTATATGAGCTGGCGATTTCTAAGTCTGTGGTTCCGAGAGGGGGTAACCAGGCTCACTAATAAAGGTCAAGCCACTTGGCTGCCAGAATGCCCTGCTTCAGCACAGACCAGAAAGGCATTGTGATAAGCGTATCCCCGGTATAGTCAGGGGTTAATGGGAGTCGTCCCCGTCCCCCCAGTATACGGCCAGAACCATGGACCCGGTACTTGTGGTTCGGACTCTCTCCAACCAGCCATAATGTTGTGAGAGTGAAATTATGTCTAAGTCCAGCTTTGGTACATTAGAAGCAACTCTGAAACTTAACCTAAGCGTTTTTCGAAGCTACTTTTTGGCTAACTTCTTATAGGAAGGTCTAGGAGCTCTGAAAATGAACGTGCGCGTCTTTCACTCTTCCCGAGGGACTTAGAAGAATTTTGTGATATTTTTTATTAAATGGTGTATAAGGGTATATATATAAATATATTTTATGCACTGTATATGAGCTGGCGATTTCTAAGTCTGTGGTTCCGAGAGGGGGTAACCAGGCTCACTAATAAAGGTCAAGCCACTTGGCTGCCAGAATGCCCTGCTTCAGCACAGACCAGAAAGGCATTGTGATAAGCGTATCCCCGGTATAGTCAGGGGTTAATGGGAGTCGTCCCCGTCCCCCCAGTATACGGCCAGAACCATGGACCCGGTACTTGTGGTTCGGACTGTCTCCAACCAGCCATAATGTTGTGAGAGTGAAATTATGTCTAAGTCCAGCTTTGGTACATTAGAAGCAACTCTGAAACTTAACCTAAGCGTTTTTCGAAGCTACTTTTTGGCTAACTTCTTATAGGAAGGTCTAGGAGCTCTGAAAATGAACGTGCGCGTCTTTCACTCTTCCCGAGGGACTTAGAAGAATTTTGTGATATTTTTTATTAAATGGTGTATAAGGGTATATATATAAATATATTTTATGCACTGTATATGAGCTGGCGATTTCTAAGTCTGTGGTTCCGAGAGGGGGTAACCAGGCTCACTAATAAAGGTCAAGCCACTTGGCTGCCAGAATGCCCTGCTTCAGCACAGACCAGAAAGGCATTGTGATAAGCGTATCCCCGGTATAGTCAGGGGTTAATGGGAGTCGTCCCCGTCCCCCCAGTATACGGCCAGAACCATGGACCCGGTACTTGTGGTTCGGACTCTCTCCAACCAGCCATAATGTTGTGAGAGTGAAATTATGTCTAAGTCCAGCTTTGGTACATTAGAAGCAACTCTGAAACTTAACCTAAGCGTTTTTCGAAGCTACTTTTTGGCTAACTTCTTATAGGAAGGTCTAGGAGCTCTGAAAATGAACGTGCGCGTCTTTCACTCTTCCCGAGGGACTTAGAAGAATTTTGTGATATTTTTTATTAAATGGTGTATAAGGGTATATATATAAATATATTTTATGCACTGTATATGAGCTGGCGATTTCTAAGTCTGTGGTTCCGAGAGGGGGTAACCAGGCTCACTAATAAAGGTCAAGCCACTTGGCTGCCAGAATGCCCTGCTTCAGCACAGACCAGAAAGGCATTGTGATAAGCGTATCCCCGGTATAGTCAGGGGTTAATGGGAGTCGTCCCCGTCCCCCCAGTATACGGCCAGAACCATGGACCCGGTACTTGTGGTTCGGACTCTCTCCAACCAGCCATAATGTTGTGAGAGTGAAATTATGTCTAAGTCCAGCTTTGGTACATTAGAAGCAACTCTGAAACTTAACCTAAGCGTTTTTCGAAGCTACTTTTTGGCTAACTTCTTATAGGAAGGTCTAGGAGCTCTGAAAATGAACGTGCGCGTCTTTCACTCTTCCCGAGGGACTTAGAAGAATTTTGTGATATTTTTTATTAAAATGGTGTATAAGGGTATATATATAAATATATTTTATGCACTGTATATGAGCTGGCGATTTCTAAGTCTGTGGTTCCGAGAGGGGGTAACCAGGCTCACTAATAAAGGTCAAGCCACTTGGCTGCCAGAATGCCCTGCTTCAGCACAGACCAGAAAGGCATTGTGATAAGCGTATCCCCGGTATAGTCAGGGGTTAATGGGAGTCGTCCCCGTCCCCCCAGTATACGGCCAGAACCATGGACCCGGTACTTGTGGTTCGGACTGTCTCCAACCAGCCATAATGTTGTGAGAGTGAAATTATGTCTAAGTCCAGCTTTGGTACATTAGAAGCAACTCTGAAACTTAACCTAAGCGTTTTTCGAAGCTACTTTTTGGCTAACTTCTTATAGGAAGGTCTAGGAGCTCTGAAAATGAACGTGCGCGTCTTTCACTCTTCCCGAGGGACTTAGAAGAATTTTGTGATATTTTTTATTAAATGGTGTATAAGGGTATATATATAAATATATTTTATGCACTGTATATGAGCTGGCGATTTCTAAGTCTGTGGTTCCGAGAGGGGGTAACCAGGCTCACTAATAAAGGTCAAGCCACTTGGCTGCCAGAATGCCCTGCTTCAGCACAGACCAGAAAGGCATTGTGATAAGCGTATCCCCGGTATAGTCAGGGGTTAATGGGAGTCGTCCCCGTCCCCCCAGTATACGGCCAGAACCATGGACCCGGTACTTGTGGTTCGGACTGTCTCCAACCAGCCATAATGTTGTGAGAGTGAAATTATGTCTAAGTCCAGCTTTGGTACATTAGAAGCAACTCTGAAACTTAACCTAAGCGTTTTTCGAAGCTACTTTTTGGCTAACTTCTTATAGGAAGGTCTAGGAGCTCTGAAAATGAACGTGCGCGTCTTTCACTCTTCCCGAGGGACTTAGAAGAATTTTGTGATATTTTTTATTAAATGGTGTATAAGGGTATATATATAAATATATTTTATGCACTGTATATGAGCTGGCGATTTCTAAGTCTGTGGTTCCGAGAGGGGGTAACCAGGCTCACTAATAAAGGTCAAGCCACTTGGCTGCCAGAATGCCCTGCTTCAGCACAGACCAGAAAGGCATTGTGATAAGCGTATCCCCGGTATAGTCAGGGGTTAATGGGAGTCGTCCCCGTCCCCCCAGTATACGGCCAGAACCATGGACCCGGTACTTGTGGTTCGGACTGTCTCCAACCAGCCATAATGTTGTGAGAGTGAAATTATGTCTAAGTCCAGCTTTGGTACATTAGAAGCAACTCTGAAACTTAACCTAAGCGTTTTTCGAAGCTACTTTTTGGCTAACTTCTTATAGGAAGGTCTAGGAGCTCTGAAAATGAACGTGCGCGTCTTTCACTCTTCCCGAGGGACTTAGAAGAATTTTGTGATATTTTTTATTAAATGGTGTATAAGGGTATATATATAAATATATTTTATGCACTGTATATGAGCTGGCGATTTCTAAGTCTGTGGTTCCGAGAGGGGGTAACCAGGCTCACTAATAAAGGTCAAGCCACTTGGCTGCCAGAATGCCCTGCTTCAGCACAGACCAGAAAGGCATTGTGATAAGCGTATCCCCGGTATAGTCAGGGGTTAATGGGAGTCGTCCCCGTCCCCCCAGTATACGGCCAGAACCATGGACCCGGTACTTGTGGTTCGGACTGTCTCCAACCAGCCATAATGTTGTGAGAGTGAAATTATGTCTAAGTCCAGCTTTGGTACATTAGAAGCAACTCTGAAACTTAACCTAAGCGTTTTTCGAAGTTACTTTTTGGCTAACTTCTTATAGGAAGGTCTAGGAGCTCTGAAAATGAACGTGCGCGTCTTTCACTCTTCCCGAGGGACTTAGAAGAATTTTGGGATATTTTTTATTAAATGGTGTATAAGGGTATATATATAAATATATTTTATGCACTGTATATGAGCTGGCGATTTCTAAGTCTGTGGTTCCGAGAGTGGGTAACCAGGCTCACTAATAAAGGTCAAGCCACTTGGCTGCCAGAATGCCGTGCTTCAGCACAGACCAGAAAGGCATTGTGATAAGCGTATCCCCGGTATAGTCAGGGGTTAATGGGAGTCGTCCCCGCCCCCCCAGTATACGGCCAGAACCATGGACCCGGTACTTGTGGTTCGGACTGTCTCCAACCAGCCATAATGTTTTGAGAGTGAAATTATGTCTAAGTCCAGCTTTGGTACATTAGAAGCAACTCTGAAACTTAACCTAAGCGTTTTTCGAAGCTACTTTTTGGCTAACTTCTTATAGGAAGGTCTAGGAGCTCTGAAAATGAACGTGCGCGTCTTTCACTCTTCCCGAGGGACTTAGAAGAATTTTGTGATATTTTTTATTAAAATGGTGTATAAGGGTATATATATAAATATATTTTATGCACTGTATATGAGCTGGCGATTTCTAAGTCTGTGGTTCCGAGAGGGGGTAACCAGGCTCACTAATAAAGGTCAAGCCACTTGGCTGCCAGAATGCCCTGCTTCAGCACAGACCAGAAAGGCATTGTGATAAGCGTATCCCCGGTATAGTCAGGGGTTAATGGGAGTCGTCCCCGTCCCCCCAGTATACGGCCAGAACCATGGACCCGGTACTTGTGGTTCGGACTGTCTCCAACCAGCCATAATGTTGTGAGAGTGAAATTATGTCTAAGTCCAGCTTTGGTACATTAGAAGCAACTCTGAAACTTAACCTAAGCGTTTTTCGAAGCTACTTTTTGGCTAACTTCTTATAGGAAGGTCTAGGAGCTCTGAAAATGAACGTGCGCGTCTTTCACTCTTCCCGAGGGACTTAGAAGAATTTTGTGATATTTTTTATTAAATGGTGTATAAGGGTATATATATAAATATATTTTATGCACTGTATATGAGCTGGCGATTTCTAAGTCTGTGGTTCCGAGAGGGGGTAACCAGGCTCACTAATAAAGGTCAAGCCACTTGGCTGCCAGAATGCCCTGCTTCAGCACAGACCAGAAAGGCATTGTGATAAGCGTATCCCCGGTATAGTCAGGGGTTAATGGGAGTCGTCCCCGTCCCCCCAGTATACGGCCAGAACCATGGACCCGGTACTTGTGGTTCGGACTGTCTCCAACCAGCCATAATGTTGTGAGAGTGAAATTATGTCTAAGTCCAGCTTTGGTACATTAGAAGCAACTCTGAAACTTAACCTAAGCGTTTTTCGAAGCTACTTTTTGGCTAACTTCTTATAGGAAGGTCTAGGAGCTCTGAAAATGAACGTGCGCGTCTTTCACTCTTCCCGAGGGACTTAGAAGAATTTTGTGATATTTTTTATTAAATGGTGTATAAGGGTATATATATAAATATATTTTATGCACTGTATATGAGCTGGCGATTTCTAAGTCTGTGGTTCCGAGAGGGGGTAACCAGGCTCACTAATAAAGGTCAAGCCACTTGGCTGCCAGAATGCCCTGCTTCAGCACAGACCAGAAAGGCATTGTGATAAGCGTATCCCCGGTATAGTCAGGGGTTAATGGGAGTCGTCCCCGTCCCCCCAGTATACGGCCAGAACCATGGACCCGGTACTTGTGGTTCGGACTGTCTCCAACCAGCCATAATGTTGTGAGAGTGAAATTATGTCTAAGTCCAGCTTTGGTACATTAGAAGCAACTCTGAAACTTAACCTAAGCGTTTTTCGAAGCTACTTTTTGGCTAACTTCTTATAGGAAGGTCTAGGAGCTCTGAAAATGAACGTGCGCGTCTTTCACTCTTCCCGAGGGACTTAGAAGAATTTTGTGATATTTTTTATTAAAATGGTGTATAAGGGTATATATATAAATATATTTTATGCACTGTATATGAGCTGGCGATTTCTAAGTCTGTGGTTCCGAGAGGGGGTAACCAGGCTCACTAATAAAGGTCAAGCCACTTGGCTGCCAGAATGCCCTGCTTCAGCACAGACCAGAAAGGCATTGTGATAAGCGTATCCCCGGTATAGTCAGGGGTTAATGGGAGTCGTCCCCGTCCCCCCAGTATACGGCCAGAACCATGGACCCGGTACTTGTGGTTCGGACTGTCTCCAACCAGCCATAATGTTGTGAGAGTGAAATTATGTCTAAGTCCAGCTTTGGTACATTAGAAGCAACTCTGAAACTTAACCTAAGCGTTTTTCGAAGCTACTTTTTGGCTAACTTCTTATAGGAAGGTCTAGGAGCTCTGAAAATGAACGTGCGCGTCTTTCACTCTTCCCGAGGGACTTAGAAGAATTTTGTGATATTTTTTATTAAATGGTGTATAAGGGTATATATATAAATATATTTTATGCACTGTATATGAGCTGGCGATTTCTAAGTCTGTGGTTCCGAGAGGGGGTAACCAGGCTCACTAATAAAGGTCAAGCCACTTGGCTGCCAGAATGCCCTGCTTCAGCACAGACCAGAAAGGCATTGTGATAAGCGTATCCCCGGTATAGTCAGGGGTTAATGGGAGTCGTCCCCGTCCCCCCAGTATACGGCCAGAACCATGGACCCGGTACTTGTGGTTCGGACTGTCTCCAACCAGCCATAATGTTGTGAGAGTGAAATTATGTCTAAGTCCAGCTTTGGTACATTAGAAGCAACTCTGAAACTTAACCTAAGCGTTTTTCGAAGTTACTTTTTGGCTAACTTCTTATAGGAAGGTCTAGGAGCTCTGAAAATGAACGTGCGCGTCTTTCACTCTTCCCGAGGGACTTAGAAGAATTTTGGGATATTTTTTATTAAATGGTGTATAAGGGTATATATATAAATATATTTTATGCACTGTATATGAGCTGGCGATTTCTAAGTCTGTGGTTCCGAGAGTGGGTAACCAGGCTCACTAATAAAGGTCAAGCCACTTGGCTGCCAGAATGCCGTGCTTCAGCACAGACCAGAAAGGCATTGTGATAAGCGTATCCCCGGTATAGTCAGGGGTTAATGGGAGTCGTCCCCGCCCCCCCAGTATACGGCCAGAACCATGGACCCGGTACTTGTGGTTCGGACTGTCTCCAACCAGCCATAATGTTTTGAGAGTGAAATTATGTCTAAGTCCAGCTTTGGTACATTAGAAGCAACTCTGAAACTTAACCTAAGCGTTTTTCGAAGCTACTTTTTGGCTAACTTCTTATAGGAAGGTCTAGGAGCTCTGAAAATGAACGTGCGCGTCTTTCACTCTTCCCGAGGGACTTAGAAGAATTTTGTGATATTTTTTATTAAATGGTGTATAAGGGTATATATATAAATATATTTTATGCACTGTATATGAGCTGGCGATTTCTAAGTCTGTGGTTCCGAGAGGGGGTAACCAGGCTCACTAATAAAGGTCAAGCCACTTGGCTGCCAGAATGCCCTGCTTCAGCACAGACCAGAAAGGCATTGTGATAAGCGTATCCCCGGTATAGTCAGGGGTTAATGGGAGTCGTCCCCGTCCCCCCAGTATACGGCCAGAACCATGGACCCGGTACTTGTGGTTCGGACTGTCTCCAACCAGCCATAATGTTGTGAGAGTGAAATTATGTCTAAGTCCAGCTTTGGTACATTAGAAGCAACTCTGAAACTTAACCTAAGCGTTTTTCGAAGCTACTTTTTGGCTAACTTCTTATAGGAAGGTCTAGGAGCTCTGAAAATGAACGTGCGCGTCTTTCACTCTTCCCGAGGGACTTAGAAGAATTTTGTGATATTTTTTATTAAAATGGTGTATAAGGGTATATATATAAATATATTTTATGCACTGTATATGAGCTGGCGATTTCTAAGTCTGTGGTTCCGAGAGGGGGTAACCAGGCTCACTAATAAAGGTCAAGCCACTTGGCTGCCAGAATGCCGTGCTTCAGCACAGACCAGAAAGGCATTGTGATTAGCGTATCCCCGGTATAGTCAGGGGTTAATGGGAGTCGTCCCCGTCCCCCCCAGTATACGGCCAGAACCATGGACCCGGTACTTGTGGTTCGGACTGTCTCCAACAAGCCATAATGTTGTGAGAGTGAAATTATGTCTAAGTCCAGCTTTGGTACATTAGAAGCAACTCTGAAACTTAACCTAAGCGTTTTTCGAAGCTACTTTTTGGCTAACTTCTTATAGGAAGGTCTAGGAGCTCTGAAAATGAACGTGCGCGTCTTTCACTCTTCCCGAGGGACTTAGAAGAATTTTGTGATATTTTTTATTAAATGGTGTATAAGGGTATATATATAAATATATTTTATGCACTGTATATGAGCTGGCGATTTCTAAGTCTGTGGTTCCGAGAGGGGGTAACCAGGCTCACTAATAAAGGTCAAGCCACTTGGCTGCCAGAATGCCCTGCTTCAGCACAGACCAGAAAGGCATTGTGATAAGCGTATCCCCGGTATAGTCAGGGGTTAATGGGAGTCGTCCCCGTCCCCCCAGTATACGGCCAGAACCATGGACCCGGTACTTGTGGTTCGGACTGTCTCCAACCAGCCATAATGTTGTGAGAGTGAAATTATGTCTAAGTCCAGCTTTGGTACATTAGAAGCAACTCTGAAACTTAACCTAAGCGTTTTTCGAAGCTACTTTTTGGCTAACTTCTTATAGGAAGGTCTAGGAGCTCTGAAAATGAACGTGCGCGTCTTTCACTCTTCCCGAGGGACTTAGAAGAATTTTGTGATATTTTTTATTAAAATGGTGTATAAGGGTATATATATAAATATATTTTATGCACTGTATATGAGCTGGCGATTTCTAAGTCTGTGGTTCCGAGAGGGGGTAACCAGGCTCACTAATAAAGGTCAAGCCACTTGGCTGCCAGAATGCCCTGCTTCAGCACAGACCAGAAAGGCATTGTGATAAGCGTATCCCCGGTATAGTCAGGGGTTAATGGGAGTCGTCCCCGTCCCCCCAGTATACGGCCAGAACCATGGACCCGGTACTTGTGGTTCGGACTGTCTCCAACCAGCCATAATGTTGTGAGAGTGAAATTATGTCTAAGTCCAGCTTTGGTACATTAGAAGCAACTCTGAAACTTAACCTAAGCGTTTTTCGAAGCTACTTTTTGGCTAACTTCTTATAGGAAGGTCTAGGAGCTCTGAAAATGAACGTGCGCGTCTTTCACTCTTCCCGAGGGACTTAGAAGAATTTTGTGATATTTTTTATTAAATGGTGTATAAGGGTATATATATAAATATATTTTATGCACTGTATATGAGCTGGCGATTTCTAAGTCTGTGGTTCCGAGAGGGGGTAACCAGGCTCACTAATAAAGGTCAAGCCACTTGGCTGCCAGAATGCCGTGCTTCAGCACAGACCAGAAAGGCATTGTGATAAGCGTATCCCCGGTATAGTCAGGGGTTAATGGGAGTCGTCCCCGCCCCCCCAGTATACGGCCAGAACCATGGACCCGGTACTTGTGGTTCGGACTGTCTCCAACCAGCCATAATGTTGTGAGAGTGAAATTATGTCTAAGTCCAGCTTTGGTACATTAGAAGCAACTCTGAAACTTAACCTAAGCGTTTTTCGAAGCTACTTTTTGGCTAACTTCTTATAGGAAGGTCTAGGAGCTCTGAAAATGAACGTGCGCGTCTTTCACTCTTCCCGAGGGACTTAGAAGAATTTTGTGATATTTTTTATTAAAATGGTGTATAAGGGTATATATATAAATATATTTTATGCACTGTATATGAGCTGGCGATTTCTAAGTCTGTGGTTCCGAGAGGGGGTAACCAGGCTCACTAATAAAGGTCAAGCCACTTGGCTGCCAGAATGCCCTGCTTCAGCACAGACCAGAAAGGCATTGTGATAAGCGTATCCCCGGTATAGTCAGGGGTTAATGGGAGTCGTCCCCGTCCCCCCAGTATACGGCCAGAACCATGGACCCGGTACTTGTGGTTCGGACTGTCTCCAACCAGCCATAATGTTGTGAGAGTGAAATTATGTCTAAGTCCAGCTTTGGTACATTAGAAGCAACTCTGAAACTTAACCTAAGCGTTTTTCGAAGCTACTTTTTGGCTAACTTCTTATAGGAAGGTCTAGGAGCTCTGAAAATGAACGTGCGCGTCTTTCACTCTTCCCGAGGGACTTAGAAGAATTTTGTGATATTTTTTATTAAATGGTGTATAAGGGTATATATATAAATATATTTTATGCACTGTATATGAGCTGGCGATTTCTAAGTCTGTGGTTCCGAGAGGGGGTAACCAGGCTCACTAATAAAGGTCAAGCCACTTGGCTGCCAGAATGCCCTGCTTCAGCACAGACCAGAAAGGCATTGTGATAAGCGTATCCCCGGTATAGTCAGGGGTTAATGGGAGTCGTCCCCGTCCCCCCAGTATACGGCCAGAACCATGGACCCGGTACTTGTGGTTCGGACTCTCTCCAACCAGCCATAATGTTGTGAGAGTGAAATTATGTCTAAGTCCAGCTTTGGTACATTAGAAGCAACTCTGAAACTTAACCTAAGCGTTTTTCGAAGCTACTTTTTGGCTAACTTCTTATAGGAAGGTCTAGGAGCTCTGAAAATGAACGTGCGCGTCTTTCACTCTTCCCGAGGGACTTAGAAGAATTTTGTGATATTTTTTATTAAAATGGTGTATAAGGGTATATATATAAATATATTTTATGCACTGTATATGAGCTGGCGATTTCTAAGTCTGTGGTTCCGAGAGGGGGTAACCAGGCTCACTAATAAAGGTCAAGCCACTTGGCTGCCAGAATGCCCTGCTTCAGCACAGACCAGAAAGGCATTGTGATAAGCGTATCCCCGGTATAGTCAGGGGTTAATGGGAGTCGTCCCCGTCCCCCCAGTATACGGCCAGAACCATGGACCCGGTACTTGTGGTTCGGACTGTCTCCAACCAGCCATAATGTTGTGAGAGTGAAATTATGTCTAAGTCCAGCTTTGGTACATTAGAAGCAACTCTGAAACTTAACCTAAGCGTTTTTCGAAGCTACTTTTTGGCTAACTTCTTATAGGAAGGTCTAGGAGCTCTGAAAATGAACGTGCGCGTCTTTCACTCTTCCCGAGGGACTTAGAAGAATTTTGTGATATTTTTTATTAAATGGTGTATAAGGGTATATATATAAATATATTTTATGCACTGTATATGAGCTGGCGATTTCTAAGTCTGTGGTTCCGAGAGGGGGTAACCAGGCTCACTAATAAAGGTCAAGCCACTTGGCTGCCAGAATGCCCTGCTTCAGCACAGACCAGAAAGGCATTGTGATAAGCGTATCCCCGGTATAGTCAGGGGTTAATGGGAGTCGTCCCCGTCCCCCCAGTATACGGCCAGAACCATGGACCCGGTACTTGTGGTTCGGACTCTCTCCAACCAGCCATAATGTTGTGAGAGTGAAATTATGTCTAAGTCCAGCTTTGGTACATTAGAAGCAACTCTGAAACTTAACCTAAGCGTTTTTCGAAGCTACTTTTTGGCTAACTTCTTATAGGAAGGTCTAGGAGCTCTGAAAATGAACGTGCGCGTCTTTCACTCTTCCCGAGGGACTTAGAAGAATTTTGTGATATTTTTTATTAAATGGTGTATAAGGGTATATATATAAATATATTTTATGCACTGTATATGAGCTGGCGATTTCTAAGTCTGTGGTTCCGAGAGGGGGTAACCAGGCTCACTAATAAA
Organism: Ascaphus truei; assembly: GCF_040206685.1. NCBI lineage: Eukaryota > Metazoa > Chordata > Amphibia > Anura > Ascaphidae > Ascaphus > Ascaphus truei. The sequence goes on from NW_027455536.1 coordinate 322,249, forward strand.
GGTCAAGCCACTTGGCTGCCAGAATGCCCTGCTTCAGCACAGACCAGAAAGGCATTGTGATAAGCGTATCCCCGGTATAGTCAGGGGTTAATGGGAGTCGTCCCCGTCCCCCCAGTATACGGCCAGAACCATGGACCCGGTACTTGTGGTTCGGACTCTCTCCAACCAGCCATAATGTTGTGAGAGTGAAATTATGTCTAAGTCCAGCTTTGGTACATTAGAAGCAACTCTGAAACTTAACCTAAGCGTTTTTCGAAGCTACTTTTTGGCTAACTTCTTATAGGAAGGTCTAGGAGCTCTGAAAATGAACGTGCGCGTCTTTCACTCTTCCCGAGGGACTTAGAAGAATTTTGTGATATTTTTTATTAAAATGGTGTATAAGGGTATATATATAAATATATTTTATGCACTGTATATGAGCTGGCGATTTCTAAGTCTGTGGTTCCGAGAGGGGGTAACCAGGCTCACTAATAAAGGTCAAGCCACTTGGCTGCCAGAATGCCCTGCTTCAGCACAGACCAGAAAGGCATTGTGATAAGCGTATCCCCGGTATAGTCAGGGGTTAATGGGAGTCGTCCCCGTCCCCCCAGTATACGGCCAGAACCATGGACCCGGTACTTGTGGTTCGGACTGTCTCCAACCAGCCATAATGTTGTGAGAGTGAAATTATGTCTAAGTCCAGCTTTGGTACATTAGAAGCAACTCTGAAACTTAACCTAAGCGTTTTTCGAAGCTACTTTTTGGCTAACTTCTTATAGGAAGGTCTAGGAGCTCTGAAAATGAACGTGCGCGTCTTTCACTCTTCCCGAGGGACTTAGAAGAATTTTGTGATATTTTTTATTAAAATGGTGTATAAGGGTATATATATAAATATATTTTATGCACTGTATATGAGCTGGCGATTTCTAAGTCTGTGGTTCCGAGAGGGGGTAACCAGGCTCACTAATAAAGGTCAAGCCACTTGGCTGCCAGAATGCCCTGCTTCAGCACAGACCAGAAAGGCATTGTGATAAGCGTATCCCCGGTATAGTCAGGGGTTAATGGGAGTCGTCCCCGTCCCCCCAGTATACGGCCAGAACCATGGACCCGGTACTTGTGGTTCGGACTGTCTCCAACCAGCCATAATGTTGTGAGAGTGAAATTATGTCTAAGTCCAGCTTTGGTACATTAGAAGCAACTCTGAAACTTAACCTAAGCGTTTTTCGAAGCTACTTTTTGGCTAACTTCTTATAGGAAGGTCTAGGAGCTCTGAAAATGAACGTGCGCGTCTTTCACTCTTCCCGAGGGACTTAGAAGAATTTTGTGATATTTTTTATTAAATGGTGTATAAGGGTATATATATAAATATATTTTATGCACTGTATATGAGCTGGCGATTTCTAAGTCTGTGGTTCCGAGAGGGGGTAACCAGGCTCACTAATAAAGGTCAAGCCACTTGGCTGCCAGAATGCCGTGCTTCAGCACAGACCAGAAAGGCATTGTGATAAGCGTATCCCCGGTATAGTCAGGGGTTAATGGGAGTCGTCCCCGCCCCCCCAGTATACGGCCAGAACCATGGACCCGGTACTTGTGGTTCGGACTGTCTCCAACCAGCCATAATGTTGTGAGAGTGAAATTATGTCTAAGTCCAGCTTTGGTACATTAGAAGCAACTCTGAAACTTAACCTAAGCGTTTTTCGAAGCTACTTTTTGGCTAACTTCTTATAGGAAGGTCTAGGAGCTCTGAAAATGAACGTGCGCGTCTTTCACTCTTCCCGAGGGACTTAGAAGAATTTTGTGATATTTTTTATTAAAATGGTGTATAAGGGTATATATATAAATATATTTTATGCACTGTATATGAGCTGGCGATTTCTAAGTCTGTGGTTCCGAGAGGGGGTAACCAGGCTCACTAATAAAGGTCAAGCCACTTGGCTGCCAGAATGCCCTGCTTCAGCACAGACCAGAAAGGCATTGTGATAAGCGTATCCCCGGTATAGTCAGGGGTTAATGGGAGTCGTCCCCGTCCCCCCAGTATACGGCCAGAACCATGGACCCGGTACTTGTGGTTCGGACTGTCTCCAACCAGCCATAATGTTGTGAGAGTGAAATTATGTCTAAGTCCAGCTTTGGTACATTAGAAGCAACTCTGAAACTTAACCTAAGCGTTTTTCGAAGCTACTTTTTGGCTAACTTCTTATAGGAAGGTCTAGGAGCTCTGAAAATGAACGTGCGCGTCTTTCACTCTTCCCGAGGGACTTAGAAGAATTTTGTGATATTTTTTATTAAATGGTGTATAAGGGTATATATATAAATATATTTTATGCACTGTATATGAGCTGGCGATTTCTAAGTCTGTGGTTCCGAGAGGGGGTAACCAGGCTCACTAATAAAGGTCAAGCCACTTGGCTGCCAGAATGCCCTGCTTCAGCACAGACCAGAAAGGCATTGTGATAAGCGTATCCCCGGTATAGTCAGGGGTTAATGGGAGTCGTCCCCGTCCCCCCAGTATACGGCCAGAACCATGGACCCGGTACTTGTGGTTCGGACTCTCTCCAACCAGCCATAATGTTGTGAGAGTGAAATTATGTCTAAGTCCAGCTTTGGTACATTAGAAGCAACTCTGAAACTTAACCTAAGCGTTTTTCGAAGCTACTTTTTGGCTAACTTCTTATAGGAAGGTCTAGGAGCTCTGAAAATGAACGTGCGCGTCTTTCACTCTTCCCGAGGGACTTAGAAGAATTTTGTGATATTTTTTATTAAAATGGTGTATAAGGGTATATATATAAATATATTTTATGCACTGTATATGAGCTGGCGATTTCTAAGTCTGTGGTTCCGAGAGGGGGTAACCAGGCTCACTAATAAAGGTCAAGCCACTTGGCTGCCAGAATGCCCTGCTTCAGCACAGACCAGAAAGGCATTGTGATAAGCGTATCCCCGGTATAGTCAGGGGTTAATGGGAGTCGTCCCCGTCCCCCCAGTATACGGCCAGAACCATGGACCCGGTACTTGTGGTTCGGACTGTCTCCAACCAGCCATAATGTTGTGAGAGTGAAATTATGTCTAAGTCCAGCTTTGGTACATTAGAAGCAACTCTGAAACTTAACCTAAGCGTTTTTCGAAGCTACTTTTTGGCTAACTTCTTATAGGAAGGTCTAGGAGCTCTGAAAATGAACGTGCGCGTCTTTCACTCTTCCCGAGGGACTTAGAAGAATTTTGTGATATTTTTTATTAAATGGTGTATAAGGGTATATATATAAATATATTTTATGCACTGTATATGAGCTGGCGATTTCTAAGTCTGTGGTTCCGAGAGGGGGTAACCAGGCTCACTAATAAAGGTCAAGCCACTTGGCTGCCAGAATGCCGTGCTTCAGCACAGACCAGAAAGGCATTGTGATAAGCGTATCCCCGGTATAGTCAGGGGTTAATGGGAGTCGTCCCCGCCCCCCCAGTATACGGCCAGAACCATGGACCCGGTACTTGTGGTTCGGACTGTCTCCAACCAGCCATAATGTTGTGAGAGTGAAATTATGTCTAAGTCCAGCTTTGGTACATTAGAAGCAACTCTGAAACTTAACCTAAGCGTTTTTCGAAGCTACTTTTTGGCTAACTTCTTATAGGAAGGTCTAGGAGCTCTGAAAATGAACGTGCGCGTCTTTCACTCTTCCCGAGGGACTTAGAAGAATTTTGTGATATTTTTTATTAAAATGGTGTATAAGGGTATATATATAAATATATTTTATGCACTGTATATGAGCTGGCGATTTCTAAGTCTGTGGTTCCGAGAGGGGGTAACCAGGCTCACTAATAAAGGTCAAGCCACTTGGCTGCCAGAATGCCCTGCTTCAGCACAGACCAGAAAGGCATTGTGATAAGCGTATCCCCGGTATAGTCAGGGGTTAATGGGAGTCGTCCCCGTCCCCCCAGTATACGGCCAGAACCATGGACCCGGTACTTGTGGTTCGGACTGTCTCCAACCAGCCATAATGTTGTGAGAGTGAAATTATGTCTAAGTCCAGCTTTGGTACATTAGAAGCAACTCTGAAACTTAACCTAAGCGTTTTTCGAAGCTACTTTTTGGCTAACTTCTTATAGGAAGGTCTAGGAGCTCTAAAAATGAACGTGCGCGTCTTTCACTCTTCCCGAGGGACTTAGAAGAATTTTGTGATATTTTTTATTAAATGGTGTATAAGGGTATATATATAAATATATTTTATGCACTGTATATGAGCTGGCGATTTCTAAGTCTGTGGTTCCGAGAGGGGGTAACCAGGCTCACTAATAAAGGTCAAGCCACTTGGCTGCCAGAATGCCCTGCTTCAGCACAGACCAGAAAGGCATTGTGATAAGCGTATCCCCGGTATAGTCAGGGGTTAATGGGAGTCGTCCCCGTCCCCCCAGTATACGGCCAGAACCATGGACCCGGTACTTGTGGTTCGGACTCTCTCCAACCAGCCATAATGTTGTGAGAGTGAAATTATGTCTAAGTCCAGCTTTGGTACATTAGAAGCAACTCTGAAACTTAACCTAAGCGTTTTTCGAAGCTACTTTTTGGCTAACTTCTTATAGGAAGGTCTAGGAGCTCTGAAAATGAACGTGCGCGTCTTTCACTCTTCCCGAGGGACTTAGAAGAATTTTGTGATATTTTTTATTAAAATGGTGTATAAGGGTATATATATATAAATATATTTTATGCACTGTATATGAGCTGGCGATTTCTAAGTCTGTGGTTCCGAGAGGGGGTAACCAGGCTCACTAATAAAGGTCAAGCCACTTGGCTGCCAGAATGCCCTGCTTCAGCACAGACCAGAAAGGCATTGTGATAAGCGTATCCCCGGTATAGTCAGGGGTTAATGGGAGTCGTCCCCGTCCCCCCAGTATACGGCCAGAACCATGGACCCGGTACTTGTGGTTCGGACTCTCTCCAACCAGCCATAATGTTGTGAGAGTGAAATTATGTCTAAGTCCAGCTTTGGTACATTAGAAGCAACTCTGAAACTTAACCTAAGCGTTTTTCGAAGCTACTTTTTGGCTAACTTCTTATAGGAAGGTCTAGGAGCTCTGAAAATGAACGTGCGCGTCTTTCACTCTTCCCAAGGGACTTAGAAGAATTTTGTGATATTTTTTATTAAATGGTGTATAAGGGTATATATATAAATATATTTTATGCACTGTATATGAGCTGGCGATTTCTAAGTCTGTGGTTCCGAGAGGGGGTAACCAGGCTCACTAATAAAGGTCAAGCCACTTGGCTGCCAGAATGCCCTGCTTCAGCACAGACCAGAAAGGCATTGTGATAAGCGTATCCCCGGTATAGTCAGGGGTTAATGGGAGTCGTCCCCGTCCCCCCAGTATACGGCCAGAACCATGGACCCGGTACTTGTGGTTCGGACTCTCTCCAACCAGCCATAATGTTGTGAGAGTGAAATTATGTCTAAGTCCAGCTTTGGTACATTAGAAGCAACTCTGAAACTTAACCTAAGCGTTTTTCGAAGCTACTTTTTGGCTAACTTCTTATAGGAAGGTCTAGGAGCTCTGAAAATGAACGTGCGCGTCTTTCACTCTTCCCGAGGGACTTAGAAGAATTTTGTGATATTTTTTATTAAAATGGTGTATAAGGGTATATATATAAATATATTTTATGCACTGTATATGAGCTGGCGATTTCTAAGTCTGTGGTTCCGAGAGGGGGTAACCAGGCTCACTAATAAAGGTCAAGCCACTTGGCTGCCAGAATGCCCTGCTTCAGCACAGACCAGAAAGGCATTGTGATAAGCGTATCCCCGGTATAGTCAGGGGTTAATGGGAGTCGTCCCCGTCCCCCCAGTATACGGCCAGAACCATGGACCCGGTACTTGTGGTTCGGACTCTCACCAACCAGCCATAATGTTGTGAGAGTGAAATTATGTCTAAGTCCAGCTTTGGTACATTAGAAGCAACTCTGAAACTTAACCTAAGCGTTTTTCGAAGCTACTTTTTGGCTAACTTCTTATAGGAAGGTCTAGGAGCTCTGAAAATGAACGTGCGCGTCTTTCACTCTTCCCGAGGGACTTAGAAGAATTTTGTGATATTTTTTATTAAATGGTGTATAAGGGTATATATATATAAATATATTTTATGCACTGTATATGAGCTGGCGATTTCTAAGTCTGTGGTTCCGAGAGGGGGTAACCAGGCTCACTAATAAAGGTCAAGCCACTTGGCTGCCAGAATGCCCTGCTTCAGCACAGACCAGAAAGGCATTGTGATAAGCGTATCCCCGGTATAGTCAGGGGTTAATGGGAGTCGTCCCCGTCCCCCCAGTATACGGCCAGAACCATGGACCCGGTACTTGTGGTTCGGACTGTCTCCAACCAGCCATAATGTTGTGAGAGTGAAATTATGTCTAAGTCCAGCTTTGGTACATTAGAAGCAACTCTGAAACTTAACCTAAGCGTTTTTCGAAGTTACTTTTTGGCTAACTTCTTATAGGAAGGTCTAGGAGCTCTGAAAATGAACGTGCGCGTCTTTCACTCTTCCCGAGGGACTTAGAAGAATTTTGTGATATTTTTTATTAAAATGGTGTATAAGGGTATATATATAAATATATTTTATGCACTGTATATGAGCTGGCGATTTCTAAGTCTGTGGTTCCGAGAGGGGGTAACCAGGCTCACTAATAAAGGTCAAGCCACTTGGCTGCCAGAATGCCCTGCTTCAGCACAGACCAGAAAGGCATTGTGATAAGCGTATCCCCGGTATAGTCAGGGGTTAATGGGAGTCGTCCCCGTCCCCCCAGTATACGGCCAGAACCATGGACCCGGTACTTGTGGTTCGGACTCTCACCAACCAGCCATAATGTTGTGAGAGTGAAATTATGTCTAAGTCCAGCTTTGGTACATTAGAAGCAACTCTGAAACTTAACCTAAGCGTTTTTCGAAGCTACTTTTTGGCTAACTTCTTATAGGAAGGTCTAGGAGCTCTGAAAATGAACGTGCGCGTCTTTCACTCTTCCCGAGGGACTTAGAAGAATTTTGTGATATTTTTTATTAAATGGTGTATAAGGGTATATATATATAAATATATTTTATGCACTGTATATGAGCTGGCGATTTCTAAGTCTGTGGTTCCGAGAGGGGGTAACCAGGCTCACTAATAAAGGTCAAGCCACTTGGCTGCCAGAATGCCCTGCTTCAGCACAGACCAGAAAGGCATTGTGATAAGCGTATCCCCGGTATAGTCAGGGGTTAATGGGAGTCGTCCCCGTCCCCCCAGTATACGGCCAGAACCATGGACCCGGTACTTGTGGTTCGGACTGTCTCCAACCAGCCATAATGTTGTGAGAGTGAAATTATGTCTAAGTCCAGCTTTGGTACATTAGAAGCAACTCTGAAACTTAACCTAAGCGTTTTTCGAAGCTACTTTTTGGCTAACTTCTTATAGGAAGGTCTAGGAGCTCTGAAAATGAACGTGCGCGTCTTTCACTCTTCCCGAGGGACTTAGAAGAATTTTGTGATATTTTTTATTAAAATGGTGTATAAGGGTATATATATAAATATATTTTATGCACTGTATATGAGCTGGCGATTTCTAAGTCTGTGGTTCCGAGAGGGGGTAACCAGGCTCACTAATAAAGGTCAAGCCACTTGGCTGCCAGAATGCCCTGCTTCAGCACAGACCAGAAAGGCATTGTGATAAGCGTATCCCCGGTATAGTCAGGGGTTAATGGGAGTCGTCCCCGCCCCCCCAGTATACGGCCAGAACCATGGACCCGGTACTTGTGGTTCGGACTGTCTCCAACCAGCCATAATGTTGTGAGAGTGAAATTATGTCTAAGTCCAGCTTTGGTACATTAGAAGCAACTCTGAAACTTAACCTAAGCGTTTTTCGAAGCTACTTTTTGGCTAACTTCTTATAGGAAGGTCTAGGAGCTCTGAAAATGAACGTGCGCGTCTTTCACTCTTCCCGAGGGACTTAGAAGAATTTTGTGATATTTTTTATTAAATGGTGTATAAGGGTATATATATAAATATATTTTATGCACTGTATATGAGCTGGCGATTTCTAAGTCTGTGGTTCCGAGAGGGGGTAACCAGGCTCACTAATAAAGGTCAAGCCACTTGGCTGCCAGAATGCCGTGCTTCAGCACAGACCAGAAAGGCATTGTGATAAGCGTATCCCCGGTATAGTCAGGGGTTAATGGGAGTCGTCCCCGTCCCCCCAGTATACGGCCAGAACCATGGACCCGGTACTTGTGGTTCGGACTCTCTCCAACCAGCCATAATGTTGTGAGAGTGAAATTATGTCTAAGTCCAGCTTTGGTACATTAGAAGCAACTCTGAAACTTAACCTAAGCGTTTTTCGAAGCTACTTTTTGGCTAACTTCTTATAGGAAGGTCTAGGAGCTCTGAAAATGAACGTGCGCGTCTTTCACTCTTCCCGAGGGACTTAGAAGAATTTTGTGATATTTTTTATTAAAATGGTGTATAAGGGTATATATATAAATATATTTTATGCACTGTATATGAGCTGGCGATTTCTAAGTCTGTGGTTCCGAGAGGGGGTAACCAGGCTCACTAATAAAGGTCAAGCCACTTGGCTGCCAGAATGCCCTGCTTCAGCACAGACCAGAAAGGCATTGTGATAAGCGTATCCCCGGTATAGTCAGGGGTTAATGGGAGTCGTCCCCGCCCCCCCAGTATACGGCCAGAACCATGGACCCGGTACTTGTGGTTCGGACTGTCTCCAACCAGCCATAATGTTGTGAGAGTGAAATTATGTCTAAGTCCAGCTTTGGTACATTAGAAGCAACTCTGAAACTTAACCTAAGCGTTTTTCGAAGCTACTTTTTGGCTAACTTCTTATAGGAAGGTCTAGGAGCTCTGAAAATGAACGTGCGCGTCTTTCACTCTTCCCGAGGGACTTAGAAGAATTTTGTGATATTTTTTATTAAATGGTGTATAAGGGTATATATATAAATATATTTTATGCACTGTATATGAGCTGGCGATTTCTAAGTCTGTGGTTCCGAGAGGGGGTAACCAGGCTCACTAATAAAGGTCAAGCCACTTGGCTGCCAGAATGCCGTGCTTCAGCACAGACCAGAAAGGCATTGTGATAAGCGTATCCCCGGTATAGTCAGGGGTTAATGGGAGTCGTCCCCGTCCCCCCAGTATACGGCCAGAACCATGGACCCGGTACTTGTGGTTCGGACTCTCTCCAACCAGCCATAATGTTGTGAGAGTGAAATTATGTCTAAGTCCAGCTTTGGTACATTAGAAGCAACTCTGAAACTTAACCTAAGCGTTTTTCGAAGCTACTTTTTGGCTAACTTCTTATAGGAAGGTCTAGGAGCTCTGAAAATGAACGTGCGCGTCTTTCACTCTTCCCGAGGGACTTAGAAGAATTTTGTGATATTTTTTATTAAAATGGTGTATAAGGGTATATATATAAATATATTTTATGCACTGTATATGAGCTGGCGATTTCTAAGTCTGTGGTTCCGAGAGGGGGTAACCAGGCTCACTAATAAAGGTCAAGCCACTTGGCTGCCAGAATGCCCTGCTTCAGCACAGACCAGAAAGGCATTGTGATAAGCGTATCCCCGGTATAGTCAGGGGTTAATGGGAGTCGTCCCCGTCCCCCCAGTATACGGCCAGAACCATGGACCCGGTACTTGTGGTTCGGACTCTCACCAACCAGCCATAATGTTGTGAGAGTGAAATTATGTCTAAGTCCAGCTTTGGTACATTAGAAGCAACTCTGAAACTTAACCTAAGCGTTTTTCGAAGCTACTTTTTGGCTAACTTCTTATAGGAAGGTCTAGGAGCTCTGAAAATGAACGTGCGCGTCTTTCACTCTTCCCGAGGGACTTAGAAGAATTTTGTGATATTTTTTATTAAATGGTGTATAAGGGTATATATATATAAATATATTTTATGCACTGTATATGAGCTGGCGATTTCTAAGTCTGTGGTTCCGAGAGGGGGTAACCAGGCTCACTAATAAAGGTCAAGCCACTTGGCTGCCAGAATGCCCTGCTTCAGCACAGACCAGAAAGGCATTGTGATAAGCGTATCCCCGGTATAGTCAGGGGTTAATGGGAGTCGTCCCCGTCCCCCCAGTATACGGCCAGAACCATGGACCCGGTACTTGTGGTTCGGACTGTCTCCAACCAGCCATAATGTTGTGAGAGTGAAATTATGTCTAAGTCCAGCTTTGGTACATTAGAAGCAACTCTGAAACTTAACCTAAGCGTTTTTCGAAGTTACTTTTTGGCTAACTTCTTATAGGAAGGTCTAGGAGCTCTGAAAATGAACGTGCGCGTCTTTCACTCTTCCCGAGGGACTTAGAAGAATTTTGTGATATTTTTTATTAAAATGGTGTATAAGGGTATATATATAAATATATTTTATGCACTGTATATGAGCTGGCGATTTCTAAGTCTGTGGTTCCGAGAGGGGGTAACCAGGCTCACTAATAAAGGTCAAGCCACTTGGCTGCCAGAATGCCCTGCTTCAGCACAGACCAGAAAGGCATTGTGATAAGCGTATCCCCGGTATAGTCAGGGGTTAATGGGAGTCGTCCCCGTCCCCCCAGTATACGGCCAGAACCATGGACCCGGTACTTGTGGTTCGGACTCTCACCAACCAGCCATAATGTTGTGAGAGTGAAATTATGTCTAAGTCCAGCTTTGGTACATTAGAAGCAACTCTGAAACTTAACCTAAGCGTTTTTCGAAGCTACTTTTTGGCTAACTTCTTATAGGAAGGTCTAGGAGCTCTGAAAATGAACGTGCGCGTCTTTCACTCTTCCCGAGGGACTTAGAAGAATTTTGTGATATTTTTTATTAAATGGTGTATAAGGGTATATATATATAAATATATTTTATGCACTGTATATGAGCTGGCGATTTCTAAGTCTGTGGTTCCGAGAGGGGGTAACCAGGCTCACTAATAAAGGTCAAGCCACTTGGCTGCCAGAATGCCCTGCTTCAGCACAGACCAGAAAGGCATTGTGATAAGCGTATCCCCGGTATAGTCAGGGGTTAATGGGAGTCGTCCCCGTCCCCCCAGTATACGGCCAGAACCATGGACCCGGTACTTGTGGTTCGGACTGTCTCCAACCAGCCATAATGTTGTGAGAGTGAAATTATGTCTAAGTCCAGCTTTGGTACATTAGAAGCAACTCTGAAACTTAACCTAAGCGTTTTTCGAAGCTACTTTTTGGCTAACTTCTTATAGGAAGGTCTAGGAGCTCTGAAAATGAACGTGCGCGTCTTTCACTCTTCCCGAGGGACTTAGAAGAATTTTGTGATATTTTTTATTAAAATGGTGTATAAGGGTATATATATAAATATATTTTATGCACTGTATATGAGCTGGCGATTTCTAAGTCTGTGGTTCCGAGAGGGGGTAACCAGGCTCACTAATAAAGGTCAAGCCACTTGGCTGCCAGAATGCCCTGCTTCAGCACAGACCAGAAAGGCATTGTGATAAGCGTATCCCCGGTATAGTCAGGGGTTAATGGGAGTCGTCCCCGTCCCCCCAGTATACGGCCAGAACCATGGACCCGGTACTTGTGGTTCGGACTGTCTCCAACCAGCCATAATGTTGTGAGAGTGAAATTATGTCTAAGTCCAGCTTTGGTACATTAGAAGCAACTCTGAAACTTAACCTAAGCGTTTTTCGAAGCTACTTTTTGGCTAACTTCTTATAGGAAGGTCTAGGAGCTCTGAAAATGAACGTGCGCGTCTTTCACTCTTCCCGAGGGACTTAGAAGAATTTTGTGATATTTTTTATTAAAATGGTGTATAAGGGTATATATATAAATATATTTTATGCACTGTATATGAGCTGGCGATTTCTAAGTCTGTGGTTCCGAGAGGGGGTAACCAGGCTCACTAATAAAGGTCAAGCCACTTGGCTGCCAGAATGCCCTGCTTCAGCACAGACCAGAAAGGCATTGTGATAAGCGTATCCCCGGTATAGTCAGGGGTTAATGGGAGTCGTCCCCGCCCCCCCAGTATACGGCCAGAACCATGGACCCGGTACTTGTGGTTCGGACTGTCTCCAACCAGCCATAATGTTGTGAGAGTGAAATTATGTCTAAGTCCAGCTTTGGTACATTAGAAGCAACTCTGAAACTTAACCTAAGCGTTTTTCGAAGCTACTTTTTGGCTAACTTCTTATAGGAAGGTCTAGGAGCTCTGAAAATGAACGTGCGCGTCTTTCACTCTTCCCGAGGGACTTAGAAGAATTTTGTGATATTTTTTATTAAATGGTGTATAAGGGTATATATATAAATATATTTTATGCACTGTATATGAGCTGGCGATTTCTAAGTCTGTGGTTCCGAGAGGGGGTAACCAGGCTCACTAATAAAGGTCAAGCCACTTGGCTGCCAGAATGCCGTGCTTCAGCACAGACCAGAAAGGCATTGTGATAAGCGTATCCCCGGTATAGTCAGGGGTTAATGGGAGTCGTCCCCGCCCCCCCAGTATACGGCCAGAACCATGGACCCGGTACTTGTGGTTCGGACTGTCTCCAACCAGCCATAATGTTGTGAGAGTGAAATTATGTCTAAGTCCAGCTTTGGTACATTAGAAGCAACTCTGAAACTTAACCTAAGCGTTTTTCGAAGCTACTTTTTGGCTAACTTCTTATAGGAAGGTCTAGGAGCTCTGAAAATGAACGTGCGCGTCTTTCACTCTTCCCGAGGGACTTAGAAGAATTTTGTGATATTTTTTATTAAAATGGTGTATAAGGGTATATATATAAATATATTTTATGCACTGTATATGAGCTGGCGATTTCTAAGTCTGTGGTTCCGAGAGGGGGTAACCAGGCTCACTAATAAAGGTCAAGCCACTTGGCTGCCAGAATGCCCTGCTTCAGCACAGACCAGAAAGGCATTGTGATAAGCGTATCCCCGGTATAGTCAGGGGTTAATGGGAGTCGTCCCCGTCCCCCCAGTATACGGCCAGAACCATGGACCCGGTACTTGTGGTTCGGACTCTCTCCAACCAGCCATAATGTTGTGAGAGTGAAATTATGTCTAAGTCCAGCTTTGGTACATTAGAAGCAACTCTGAAACTTAACCTAAGCGTTTTTCGAAGCTACTTTTTGGCTAACTTCTTATAGGAAGGTCTAGGAGCTCTGAAAATGAACGTGCGCGTCTTTCACTCTTCCCGAGGGACTTAGAAGAATTTTGTGATATTTTTTATTAAATGGTGTATAAGGGTATATATATAAATATATTTTATGCACTGTATATGAGCTGGCGATTTCTAAGTCTGTGGTTCCGAGAGGGGGTAACCAGGCTCACTAATAAAGGTCAAGCCACTTGGCTGCCAGAATGCCCTGCTTCAGCACAGACCAGAAAGGCATTGTGATAAGCGTATCCCCGGTATAGTCAGGGGTTAATGGGAGTCGTCCCCGTCCCCCCAGTATACGGCCAGAACCATGGACCCGGTACTTGTGGTTCGGACTCTCTCCAACCAGCCATAATGTTGTGAGAGTGAAATTATGTCTAAGTCCAGCTTTGGTACATTAGAAGCAACTCTGAAACTTAACCTAAGCGTTTTTCGAAGCTACTTTTTGGCTAACTTCTTATAGGAAGGTCTAGGAGCTCTGAAAATGAACGTGCGCGTCTTTCACTCTTCCCGAGGGACTTAGAAGAATTTTGTGATATTTTTTATTAAAATGGTGTATAAGGGTATATATATAAATATATTTTATGCACTGTATATGAGCTGGCGATTTCTAAGTCTGTGGTTCCGAGAGGGGGTAACCAGGCTCACTAATAAAGGTCAAGCCACTTGGCTGCCAGAATGCCCTGCTTCAGCACAGACCAGAAAGGCATTGTGATAAGCGCATCCCCGGTATAGTCAGGGGTTAATGGGAGTCGTCCCCGTCCCCCCAGTATACGGCCAGAACCATGGACCCGGTACTTGTGGTTCGGACTCTCTCCAACCAGCCATAATGTTGTGAGAGTGAAATTATGTCTAAGTCCAGCTTTGGTACATTAGAAGCAACTCTGAAACTTAACCTAAGCGTTTTTCGAAGCTACTTTTTGGCTAACTTCTTATAGGAAGGTCTAGGAGCTCTGAAAATGAACGTGCGCGTCTTTCACTCTTCCCGAGGGACTTAGAAGAATTTTGTGATATTTTTTATTAAAATGGTGTATAAGGGTATATATATAAATATATTTTATGCACTGTATATGAGCTGGCGATTTCTAAGTCTGTGGTTCCGAGAGGGGGTAACCAGGCTCACTAATAAAGGTCAAGCCACTTGGCTGCCAGAATGCCCTGCTTCAGCACAGACCAGAAAGGCATTGTGATAAGCGTATCCCCGGTATAGTCAGGGGTTAATGGGAGTCGTCCCCGTCCCCCCAGTATACGGCCAGAACCATGGACCCGGTACTTGTGGTTCGGACTGTCTCCAACCAGCCATAATGTTGTGAGAGTGAAATTATGTCTAAGTCCAGCTTTGGTACATTAGAAGCAACTCTGAAACTTAACCTAAGCGTTTTTCGAAGCTACTTTTTGGCTAACTTCTTATAGGAAGGTCTAGGAGCTCTGAAAATGAACGTGCGCGTCTTTCACTCTTCCCGAGGGACTTAGAAGAATTTTGTGATATTTTTTATTAAATGGTGTATAAGGGTATATATATAAATATATTTTATGCACTGTATATGAGCTGGCGATTTCTAAGTCTGTGGTTCCGAGAGGGGGTAACCAGGCTCACTAATAAAGGTCAAGCCACTTGGCTGCCAGAATGCCGTGCTTCAGCACAGACCAGAAAGGCATTGTGATAAGCGTATCCCCGGTATAGTCAGGGGTTAATGGGAGTCGTCCCCGCCCCCCCAGTATACGGCCAGAACCATGGACCCGGTACTTGTGGTTCGGACTGTCTCCAACCAGCCATAATGTTGTGAGAGTGAAATTATGTCTAAGTCCAGCTTTGGTACATTAGAAGCAACTCTGAAACTTAACCTAAGCGTTTTTCGAAGCTACTTTTTGGCTAACTTCTTATAGGAAGGTCTAGGAGCTCTGAAAATGAACGTGCGCGTCTTTCACTCTTCCCGAGGGACTTAGAAGAATTTTGTGATATTTTTTATTAAAATGGTGTATAAGGGTATATATATAAATATATTTTATGCACTGTATATGAGCTGGCGATTTCTAAGTCTGTGGTTCCGAGAGGGGGTAACCAGGCTCACTAATAAAGGTCAAGCCACTTGGCTGCCAGAATGCCCTGCTTCAGCACAGACCAGAAAGGCATTGTGATAAGCGTATCCCCGGTATAGTCAGGGGTTAATGGGAGTCGTCCCCGTCCCCCCAGTATACGGCCAGAACCATGGACCCGGTACTTGTGGTTCGGACCCTCTCCAACCAGCCATAATGTTGTGAGAGTGAAATTATGTCTAAGTCCAGCTTTGGTACATTAGAAGCAACTCTGAAACTTAACCTAAGCGTTTTTCGAAGCTACTTTTTGGCTAACTTCTTATAGGAAGGTCTAGGAGCTCTGAAAATGAACGTGCGCGTCTTTCACTCTTCCCGAGGGACTTAGAAGAATTTTGTGATATTTTTTATTAAAATGGTGTATAAGGGTATATATATAAATATATTTTATGCACTGTATATGAGCTGGCGATTTCTAAGTCTGTGGTTCCGAGAGGGGGTAACCAGGCTCACTAATAAAGGTCAAGCCACTTGGCTGCCAGAATGCCCTGCTTCAGCACAGACCAGAAAGGCATTGTGATAAGCGTATCCCCGGTATAGTCAGGGGTTAATGGGAGTCGTCCCCGTCCCCCCAGTATACGGCCAGAACCATGGACCCGGTACTTGTGGTTCGGACTGTCTCCAACCAGCCATAATGTTGTGAGAGTGAAATTATGTCTAAGTCCAGCTTTGGTACATTAGAAGCAACTCTGAAACTTAACCTAAGCGTTTTTCGAAGCTACTTTTTGGCTAACTTCTTATAGGAAGGTCTAGGAGCTCTGAAAATGAACGTGCGCGTCTTTCACTCTTCCCGAGGGACTTAGAAGAATTTTGTGATATTTTTTATTAAAATGGTGTATAAGGGTATATATATAAATATATTTTATGCACTGTATATGAGCTGGCGATTTCTAAGTCTGTGGTTCCGAGAGGGGGTAACCAGGCTCACTAATAAAGGTCAAGCCACTTGGCTGCCAGAATGCCCTGCTTCAGCACAGACCAGAAAGGCATTGTGATAAGCGTATCCCCGGTATAGTCAGGGGTTAATGGGAGTCGTCCCCGTCCCCCCAGTATACGGCCAGAACCATGGACCCGGTACTTGTGGTTCGGACCCTCTCCAACCAGCCATAATGTTGTGAGAGTGAAATTATGTCTAAGTCCAGCTTTGGTACATTAGAAGCAACTCTGAAACTTAACCTAAGCGTTTTTCGAAGCTACTTTTTGGCTAACTTCTTATAGGAAGGTCTAGGAGCTCTGAAAATGAACGTGCGCGTCTTTCACTCTTCCCGAGGGACTTAGAAGAATTTTGTGATATTTTTTATTAAAATGGTGTATAAGGGTATATATATAAATATATTTTATGCACTGTATATGAGCTGGCGATTTCTAAGTCTGTGGTTCCGAGAGGGGGTAACCAGGCTCACTAATAAAGGTCAAGCCACTTGGCTGCCAGAATGCCCTGCTTCAGCACAGACCAGAAAGGCATTGTGATAAGCGTATCCCCGGTATAGTCAGGGGTTAATGGGAGTCGTCCCCGTCCCCCCAGTATACGGCCAGAACCATGGACCCGGTACTTGTGGTTCGGACTCTCTCCAACCAGCCATAATGTTGTGAGAGTGAAATTATGTCTAAGTCCAGCTTTGGTACATTAGAAGCAACTCTGAAACTTAACCTAAGCGTTTTTCGAAGCTACTTTTTGGCTAACTTCTTATAGGAAGGTCTAGGAGCTCTGAAAATGAACGTGCGCGTCTTTCACTCTTCCCGAGGGACTTAGAAGAATTTTGTGATATTTTTTATTAAATGGTGTATAAGGGTATATATATAAATATATTTTATGCACTGTATATGAGCTGGCGATTTCTAAGTCTGTGGTTCCGAGAGGGGGTAACCAGGCTCACTAATAAAGGTCAAGCCACTTGGCTGCCAGAATGCCCTGCTTCAGCACAGACCAGAAAGGCATTGTGATAAGCGTATCCCCGGTATAGTCAGGGGTTAATGGGAGTCGTCCCCGTCCCCCCAGTATACGGCCAGAACCATGGACCCGGTACTTGTGGTTCGGACTCTCTCCAACCAGCCATAATGTTGTGAGAGTGAAATTATGTCTAAGTCCAGCTTTGGTACATTAGAAGCAACTCTGAAACTTAACCTAAGCGTTTTTCGAAACTACTTTTTGGCTAACTTCTTATAGGAAGGTCTAGGAGCTCTGAAAATGAACGTGCGCGTCTTTCACTCTTCCCGAGGGACTTAGAAGAATTTTGTGATATTTTTTATTAAAATGGTGTATAAGGGTATATATATAAATATATTTTATGCACTGTATATGAGCTGGCGATTTCTAAGTCTGTGGTTCCGAGAGGGGGTAACCAGGCTCACTAATAAAGGTCAAGCCACTTGGCTGCCAGAATGCCCTGCTTCAGCACAGACCAGAAAGGCATTGTGATAAGCGTATCCCCGGTATAGTCAGGGGTTAATGGGAGTCGTCCCCGCCCCCCCAGTATACGGCCAGAACCATGGACCCGGTACTTGTGGTTCGGACTGTCTCCAACCAGCCATAATGTTGTGAGAGTGAAATTATGTCTAAGTCCAGCTTTGGTACATTAGAAGCAACTCTGAAACTTAACCTAAGCGTTTTTCGAAGCTACTTTTTGGCTAACTTCTTATAGGAAGGTCTAGGAGCTCTGAAAATGAACGTGCGCGTCTTTCACTCTTCCCGAGGGTCTTAGAAGAATTTTGTGATATTTTTTATTAAATGGTGTATAAGGGTATATATATAAATATATTTTATGCACTGTATATGAGCTGGCGATTTCTAAGTCTGTGGTTCCGAGAGGGGGTAACCAGGCTCACTAATAAAGGTCAAGCCACTTGGCTGCCAGAATGCCCTGCTTCAGCACAGACCAGAAAGGCATTGTGATAAGCGTATCCCCGGTATAGTCAGGGGTTAATGGGAGTCGTCCCCGCCCCCCCAGTATACGGCCAGAACCATGGACCCGGTACTTGTGGTTCGGACTCTCTCCAACCAGCCATAATGTTGTGAGAGTGAAATTATGTCTAAGTCCAGCTTTGGTACATTAGAAGCAACTCTGAAACTTAACCTAAGCGTTTTTTGAAGCTACTTTTTGGCTAACTTCTTATAGGAAGGTCTAGGAGCTCTGAAAATGAACGTGCGCGTCTTTCACTCTTCCCGAGGGTCTTAGAAGAATTTTGTGATATTTTTTATTAAATGGTGTATAAGGGTATATATATAAATATATTTTATGCACTGTATATGAGCTGGCGATTTCTAAGTCTGTGGTTCCGAGAGGGGGTAACCAGGCTCACTAATAAAGGTCAAGCCACTTGGCTGCCAGAATGCCCTGCTTCAGCACAGACCAGAAAGGCATTGTGATAAGCGTATCCCCGGTATAGTCAGGGGTTAATGGGAGTCGTCCCCGTCCCCCCAGTATACGGCCAGAACCATGGACCCGGTACTTGTGGTTCGGACTGTCTCCAACCAGCCATAATGTTGTGAGAGTGAAATTATGTCTAAGTCCAGCTTTGGTACATTAGAAGCAACTCTGAAACTTAACCTAAGCGTTTTTCGAAGCTACTTTTTGGCTAACTTCTTATAGGAAGGTCTAGGAGCTCTGAAAATGAACGTGCGCGTCTTTCACTCTTGCCGAGGGACTTAGAAGAAATTTGTGATATTTTTTATTAAAATGGTGTATAAGGGTATATATATAAATATATTTTATGCACTGTATATGAGCTGGCGATTTCTAAGTCTGTGGTTCCGAGAGGGGGTAACCAGGCTCACTAATAAAGGTCAAGCCACTTGGCTGCCAGAATGCCCTGCTTCAGCACAGACCAGAAAGGCATTGTGATAAGCGTATCCCCGGTATAGTCAGGGGTTAATGGGAGTCGTCCCCGTCCCCCCAGTATACGGCCAGAACCATGGACCCGGTACTTGTGGTTCGGACCCTCTCCAACCAGCCATAATGTTGTGAGAGTGAAATTATGTCTAAGTCCAGCTTTGGTACATTAGAAGCAACTCTGAAACTTAACCTAAGCGTTTTTCGAAGCTACTTTTTGGCTAACTTCTTATAGGAAGGTCTAGGAGCTCTGAAAATGAACGTGCGCGTCTTTCACTCTTCCCGAGGGACTTAGAAGAATTTTGTGATATTTTTTATTAAAATGGTGTATAAGGGTATATATATAAATATATTTTATGCACTGTATATGAGCTGGCGATTTCTAAGTCTGTGGTTCCGAGAGGGGGTAACCAGGCTCACTAATAAAGGTCAAGCCACTTGGCTGCCAGAATGCCCTGCTTCAGCACAGACCAGAAAGGCATTGTGATAAGCGTATCCCCGGTATAGTCAGGGGTTAATGGGAGTCGTCCCCGTCCCCCCAGTATACGGCCAGAACCATGGACCCGGTACTTGTGGTTCGGACTCTCTCCAACCAGCCATAATGTTGTGAGAGTGAAATTATGTCTAAGTCCAGCTTTGGTACATTAGAAGCAACTCTGAAACTTAACCTAAGCGTTTTTCGAAACTACTTTTTGGCTAACTTCTTATAGGAAGGTCTAGGAGCTCTGAAAATGAACGTGCGCGTCTTTCACTCTTCCCGAGGGACTTAGAAGAATTTTGTGATATTTTTTATTAAAATGGTGTATAAGGGTATATATATATAAATATATTTTATGCACTGTATATGAGCTGGCGATTTCTAAGTCTGTGGTTCCGAGAGGGGGTAACCAGGCTCACTAATAAAGGTCAAGCCACTTGGCTGCCAGAATGCCCTGCTTCAGCACAGACCAGAAAGGCATTGTGATAAGCGTATCCCCGGTATAGTCAGGGGTTAATGGGAGTCGTCCCCGCCCCCCCAGTATACGGCCAGAACCATGGACCCGGTACTTGTGGTTCGGACTGTCTCCAACCAGCCATAATGTTGTGAGAGTGAAATTATGTCTAAGTCCAGCTTTGGTACATTAGAAGCAACTCTGAAACTTAACCTAAGCGTTTTTCGAAGCTACTTTTTGGCTAACTTCTTATAGGAAGGTCTAGGAGCTCTAAAAATGAACGTGCGCGTCTTTCACTCTTCCCGAGGGTCTTAGAAGAATTTTGTGATATTTTTTATTAAATGGTGTATAAGGGTATATATATAAATATATTTTATGCACTGTATATGAGCTGGCGATTTCTAAGTCTGTGGTTCCGAGAGGGGGTAACCAGGCTCACTAATAAAGGTCAAGCCACTTGGCTGCCAGAATGCCCTGCTTCAGCACAGACCAGAAAGGCATTGTGATAAGCGTATCCCCGGTATAGTCAGGGGTTAATGGGAGTCGTCCCCGCCCCCCCAGTATACGGCCAGAACCATGGACCCGGTACTTGTGGTTCGGACTCTCTCCAACCAGCCATAATGTTGTGAGAGTGAAATTATGTCTAAGTCCAGCTTTGGTACATTAGAAGCAACTCTGAAACTTAACCTAAGCGTTTTTTGAAGCTACTTTTTGGCTAACTTCTTATAGGAAGGTCTAGGAGCTCTGAAAATGAACGTGCGCGTCTTTCACTCTTCCCGAGGAACTTAGAAGAATTTTGTGATATTTTTTATTAAAATGGTGTATAAGGGTATATATATAAATATATTTTATGCACTGTATATGAGCTGGCGATTTCTAAGTCTGTGGTTCCGAGAGGGGGTAACCAGGCTCACTAATAAAGGTCAAGCCACTTGGCTGCCAGAATGCCCTGCTTCAGCACAGACCAGAAAGGCATTGTGATAAGCGTATCCCCGGTATAGTCAGGGGTTAATGGGAGTCGTCCCCGCCCCCCCAGTATACGGCCAGAACCATGGACCCGGTACTTGTGGTTCGGACTGTCTCCAACCAGCCATAATGTTGTGAGAGTGAAATTATGTCTAAGTCCAGCTTTGGTACATTAGAAGCAACTCTGAAACTTAACCTAAGCGTTTTTCGAAGCTACTTTTTGGCTAACTTCTTATAGGAAGGTCTAGGAGCTCTGAAAATGAACGTGCGCGTCTTTCACTCTTCCCGAGGGACTTAGAAGAATTTTGTGATATTTTTTATTAAAATGGTGTATAAGGGTATATATATAAATATATTTTATGCACTGTATATGAGCTGGCGATTTCTAAGTCTGTGGTTCCGAGAGGGGGTAACCAGGCTCACTAATAAAGGTCAAGCCACTTGGCTGCCAGAATGCCCTGCTTCAGCACAGACCAGAAAGGCATTGTGATAAGCGTATCCCCGGTATAGTCAGGGGTTAATGGGAGTCGTCCCCGCCCCCCCAGTATACGGCCAGAACCATGGACCCGGTACTTGTGGTTCGGACTGTCTCCAACCAGCCATAATGTTGTGAGAGTGAAATTATGTCTAAGTCCAGCTTTGGTACATTAGAAGCAACTCTAAACTTAACCTAAGCGTTTTTCGAAGCTACTTTTTGGCTAACTTCTTATAGGAAGGTCTAGGAGCTCTGAAAATGAACGTGCGCGTCTTTCACTCTTCCCGAGGGACTTAGAAGAATTTTGTGATATTTTTTATTAAATGGTGTATAAGGGTATATATATAAATATATTTTATGCACTGTATATGAGCTGGCGATTTCTAAGTCTGTGGTTCCGAGAGGGGGTAACCAGGCTCACTAATAAAGGTCAAGCCACTTGGCTGCCAGAATGCCCTGCTTCAGCACAGACCAGAAAGGCATTGTGATAAGCGTATCCCCGGTATAGTCAGGGGTTAATGGGAGTCGTCCCCGTCCCCCCAGTATACGGCCAGAACCATGGACCCGGTACTTGTGGTTCGGACTGTCTCCAACCAGCCATAATGTTGTGAGAGTGAAATTATGTCTAAGTCCAGCTTTGGTACATTAGAAGCAACTCTGAAACTTAACCTAAGCGTTTTTCGAAGCTACTTTTTGGCTAACTTCTTATAGGAAGGTCTAGGAGCTCTGAAAATGAACGTGCGCGTCTTTCACTCTTCCCGAGGGACTTAGAAGAATTTTGTGATATTTTTTATTAAATGGTGTATAAGGGTATATATATAAATATCTTTTATGCACTGTATATGAGCTGGCGATTTCTAAGTCTCTGGTTCCGAGAGGGGGTAACCAGGCTCACTAATAAAGGTCAAGCCACTTCAACAGGTCAACAGGAAGGGAGAAAAAGTACTTTCTACCCATTTTTAGGTTCAGCGGTAAAACGGCAAGTTTCTATGGAACTGCATCTCGTCTTGTGACTGTGGTTTTCCCGGTCACACAAAAATGCTGAAATTCGACTTATACAGTGTTTTTGCTTATTAAACTTGATGAATTCTCTCCTCTTGACTGTAGAATAGTGTGTAAAGCAAAGCACAATACATTCCTATGTGTAGAA
This sequence comes from Ascaphus truei, assembly GCF_040206685.1. NCBI lineage: Eukaryota > Metazoa > Chordata > Amphibia > Anura > Ascaphidae > Ascaphus > Ascaphus truei. The sequence continues at coordinate 344,813 of NW_027455536.1, forward strand.
GCAAAGATATACGCGATTTCACAATGTGTTCCCAAAACAGCTGTGAGCAACTTTTTTACACAACGTTAACAACACATTTGAAGCTCAATATTTCATGGGCTGAAACGGGGAAGATAGAAAACGTGTGCCCTGTAAAGGCGAAGTCTGTGGCATTAACAGGAAGGGAGAAAAAGTACTTTCTACCCATTTTTAGGTTCAGCGGTAAAATGGCAAGTTTCTATGGAACTGCATCTCGGATTGTGACTGTGGTTTTCCCGGTCACACAAAAATGCTGAAATTCGACTTATACAGTGTTTTTGCTAATTAAACTTGATGAATTCTCTCCTCTTGACTGTAGAATAGTGTGTAAAGCAAAGCACAATACATTGCTATGTGTAGAAGCAAAGATATACGCGATTTCACAATGTGTTCCTAGAACAGCTGTGAGCAACTTTTTTACACCACGTTAACAACACATTTGAAGCTCAATATTTCATGGGCTGAAGCGGGGAAGATAGAAAACGTGTGCCCTGTAAAGGCGAAGTCTGTGGCATTAACAGGAAGGGAGAAAAAGTACTTTCTACCCATTTTTAGGTTCAGCGGTAAAATGGCAAGTTTCTATGGAACTGCATCTCGGCTTGTGACTGTGGTTTTCCCGGTCACACAAAAATGCTGAAATTCGACTTATACAGTGTTTTTGCTTATTAAACTTGATGAATTCTCTCCTCTTGACTGTAGAATAGTGTGTAAAGCAAAGCACAATACATTCCTATGTGTAGATGAAAAGATATACGCGATTTCACAATGTGTTCCTAGAACAGCTGTGAGCAACTTTTTTACACAAAGTTAACAACACATTTGAAGCTCAATATTTCATGGGCTGAAGCGGGGAAGATAGAAAACGTGTGCCCTGTAAAGGCGAAGTCTGTGGCATTAACAGGAAGGGAGTAAAAGTACTTTCTACCCATTTTTAGGTTCAGCGGTAAAATGGCAAGTTTCTATGGAACTGCATCTCGTCTTGTGACTGTGGTTTTCCCGGTCACACAAAAATGCTGAAATTCGACTTATACAGTGTTTTTGCTTATTAAACTTGATGAATTCTCTCCTCTTGACTGTAGAATAGTGTGTAAAGCAAAGCACAATACATTGCTATGTGTAGAAGCAAAGATATACGCGATTTCACAATGTGTTCCTAGAACAGCTGTGAGCAACTTTTTTACACCACGTTAACAACACATTTGAAGCTCAATATTTCATGGGCTGAAGCGAGGAAGATAGAAAACGTGTGCCCTGTAAAGGCGAAGTCTGTGGCATTAACAGGAAGGGAAAAAAAGTACTTTCTACCCATTTTTAGGTTCAGCGGTAAAATGGCAAGTTTCTATGGAACTGCATCTCGGATTGTGACTGTGGTTTTCCCGGTCACACAAAAATGCTGAAATTCGACTTATACAGTGTTTTTGCTTATTAAACTTGATGAATTCTCATCTCTTGACTGTAGAATAGTGTGTAAAGCAAAGCACAATACATTGCTATGTGTAGAAGCAAAGATATACGCGATTTCACAATGTGTTCCTAGAACAGCTGTGAGCAACTTTTTTACACAATGTTAACAACACATTTGAAGCTCAATATTTCATGGGCTGAAGCGGGGAAGATAGAAAACGTGTGCCCTGTAAAGGCGAAGTCTGTGGCATTAACAGGAAGGGAGAAAAAGTACTTTCTACCCATTTTTAGGTTCAGCGGTAAAATGGCAAGTTTCTATGGAACTGCATCTCGGCTTGTGACTGTGGTTTTCCCGGTCACACAAAAATGCTGAAATTCGACTTATACAGTGTTTTTGCTTATTAAACTTGATGAATTCTCTCCTCTTGACTGTAGAATAGTGTGTAAAGCAAAGCACAATACATTCCTATGTGTAGAAGCAAAGATATACGCGATTTCACAATGTGTTCCCAAAACAGCTGTGAGCAACTTTTTTACACAACGTTAACAACACATTTGAAGCTCAATATTTCATGGGCTGAAGCGGGGAAGATAGAAAACGTGTGCCCTGTAAAGGCGAAGTCTGTGGCATTAACAGGAAGGGAGAAAAAGTACTTTCTACCCATTTTTAGGTTCAGCGGTAAAATGGCAAGTTTCTATGGAACTGCATCTCGGCTTGTGACTGTGGTTTTCCCGGTCACACAAAAATGCTGAAATTCGACTTATACAGTGTTTTTGCTTATTAAACTTGATGAATTCTCTCCTCTTGACTGTAGAATAGTGTGTAAAGCAAAGCACAATACATTGCTATGTGTAGAAGCAAAGATATACGCGATTTCACAATGTGTTCCTAGAACAGCTGTGAGCAACTTTTTTACACCACGTTAACAACACATTTGAAGCTCAATATTTCATGGGCTGAAGCGGGGAAGATAGAAAACGTGTACCCTGTAAAGGCGAAGTCTGTGGCATTAACAGGAAGGGAGAAAAAGTACTTTCTACCCATTTTTAGGTTCAGCGGTAAAATGGCAAGTTTCTATGGAACTGCATCTCGGCTTGTGACTGTGGTTTTCCCGGTCACACAAAAATGCTGAAATTCGACTTATACAGTGTTTTTGCTTATTAAACTTGATGAATTCTCTCCTCTTGACTGTAGAATAGTGTGTAAAGCAAAGCACAATACATTTCTATGTGTAGAAGCAAAGATATACGCGATTTCACAATGTGTTCCCAAAACATCTGTGAGCAACTTTTTTACACAACGTTAACAACACATTTGAAGCTCAATATTTCATGGGCTGAAGCGGGGAAGATAGAAAACGTGTGCCCTGTAAAGGCGAAGTCTGTGGCATTAACAGGAAGGGAGAAAAAGTACTTTCTACCCATTTTTAGGTTCAGCGGTAAAATGGCAAGTTTCTATGGAACTGCATCTCGGCTTGTGACTGTGGTTTTCCCGGTCACACAAAAATGCTGAAATTCGACTTATACAGTGTTTTTGCTTATTAAACTTGATGAATTCTCTCCGCTTGACTGTAGAATAGTGTGTAAAGCAAAGCACAATACATTGCTATGTGTAGAAGCAAACATATACGCGATTTCACAATGTGTTCCTAGAACAGCTGTGAGCAACTTTTTTACACAATGTTAACAACACATTTGAAGCTCAATATTTCATGGGCTGAAGCGGGGAAGATAGAATACGTGTGCTCTGTAAAGGCGAAGTCTGTGGCATTAACAGGAAGGGAGAAAAAGTACTTTCTACCCATTTTTAGGTTCCGCGGTAAAATGGCAAGTTCCTATGGAACTGAATCTCGGCTTGTGACTGTGGTTTTCCCGGTCACACAAAAATGCTGAAATTCGACTTATACAGAGTTTTTGCTTATTAAACTTGATGGATTCTCTCCTCTTGACTGTAGAATAGTGTGTAAAGCAAAGCACAATACATTGCTATGTGTAGAAGCAAACATATACGCGATTTCACAATGTGTTCCTAGAACAGCTGTGAGCAACTTTTTTACACAATGTTAACAACACATTTAAAGCTCAATATTTCATGGGCTGAAGCGGGGAAGATAGAAAACGTGTGCCCTGTAAAGGCGAAGTCTGTGGCATTAACAGGAAGGGAGTAAAAGTACTTTCTACCCATTTTTAGGTTCAGCGGTAAAATGGCAAGTTTCTATGGAACTGCATCTCGTCTTGTGACTGTGGTTTTCCCGGTCACACAAAAATGCTGAAATTCGACTTATACAGTGTTTTTGCTTATTAAACTTGATGAATTCTCTCCTCTTGACTGTAGAATAGTGTGTAAAGCAAAGCACAATACATTGCTATGTGTAGAAGCAAAGATATACGCGATTTCACAATGTGTTCCTAGAACAGCTGTGAGCAACTTTTTTACACCACGTTAACAACACATTTGAAGCTCAATATTTCATGGGCTGAAGCGAGGAAGATAGAAAACGTGTGCCCTGTAAAGGCGAAGTCTGTGGCATTAACAGGAAGGGAAAAAAGTACTTTCTACCCATTTTTAGGTTCAGCGGTAAAATGGCAAGTTTCTATGGAACTGCATCTCGGATTGTGACTGTGGTTTTCCCGGTCACACAATAATGCTGAAATTCGACTTATACAGTGTTTTTGCTTATTAAACTTGATGAATTCTCATCTCTTGACTGTAGAATAGTGTGTAAAGCAAAGCACAATACATTGCTATGTGTAGAAGCAAAGATATACGCGATTTCACAATGTGTTCCTAGAACAGCTGTGAGCAACTTTTTTACACAATGTTAACAACACATTTGAAGCTCAATATTTCATGGGCTGAAGCGGGGAAGATAGAAAACGTGTGCCCTGTAAAGGCGAAGTCTGTGGCATTAACAGGAAGGGAGAAAAAGTACTTTCTACCCATTTTTAGGTTCAGCGGTAAAATGGCAAGTTTCTATGGAACTGCATCTCGGCTTGTGACTGTGGTTTTCCCGTTCACACAAAAATGCTGAAATTCGACTTATACAGTGTTTTTACTTATTAAACTTGATGAATTCTCTCCTCTTGACTGTTGAATAGTGTGTAAAGCAAAGCACAATACATTCCTATGTGTAGAAGCAAAGATATACGCGATTTCACAATGTGTTCCCAAAACAGCTGTGAGCAACTTTTTTACACAACGTTAACAACACATTTGAAGCTCAATATTTCATGGGCTGAAGCGGGGAAGATAGAAAACGTGTGCCCTGTAAAGGCGAAGTCTGTGGCATTAACAGGAAGGGAGAAAAAGTACTTTCTACCCATTTTTAGGTTCAGCGGTAAAATGGCAAGTTTCTATGGAACTGCATCTCGTCTTGTGACTGTGGTTTTCCCGGTCACACAAAAATGCTGAAATTCGACTTATACAGTGTTTTTGCTTATTAAACTTGATGAATTCTCTCCTCTTGACTGTAGAATAGTGTGTAAAGCAAAGCACAATACATTGCTATGTGTAGAAGCAAAGATATACGCGATTTCACAATGTGTTCCTAGAACAGCTGTGAGCAACTTTTTTACACCACGTTAACAACACATTTGAAGCTCAATATTTCATGGGCTGAAGCGGGGAAGATAGAAAACGTGTGCCCTGTAAAGGCGAAGTCTGTGGCATTAACAGGAAGGGAGAAAAAGTACTTTCTACCCATTTTTAGGTTCAGCGGTAAAATGGCAAGTTTCTATGGAACTGCATCTCGGCTTGTGACTGTGGTTTTCCCGGTCACACAAAAATGCTGAAATTCGACTTATACAGTGTTTTTGCTTATTAAACTTGATGAATTCTCTCCTCTTGACTGTAGAATAGTGTGTAAAGCAAAGCACAATACATTTCTATGTGTAGAAGCAAAGATATACGCGATTTCACAATGTGTTCCCAAAACATCTGTGAGCAACTTTTTTACACAACGTTAACAACACATTTGAAGCTCAATATTTCATGGGCTGAAGCGGGGAAGATAGAAAACGTGTGCCCTGTAAAGGCGAAGTCTGTGGCATTAACAGGAAGGGAGAAAAAGTACTTTCTACCCATTTTTAGGTTCAGCGGTAAAATGGCAAGTTTCTATGGAACTGCATCTCGACTTGTGACTGTGGTTTTCCCGGTCACACAAAAATGCTGAAATTCGACTTATACAGTGTTTTTGCTTATTAAACTTGATGAATTCTCTCCTCTTGACAGTAGAATAGTGTGTAAAGCAAAGCACAATACATTCCTATGTGTAGAAGCAATGATATACGCGATTTCACAATGTGTTCCCAAAACAGCTGTGAGCAACTTTTTTACACAACGTTAACAACACATTTGAAGCTCAATATTTCATGGGCTGAAGCGGGGAAGATAGAAAACGTGTGCCCTGTAAAGGCGAAGTCTGTGGCATTAACAGGAAGGGAGAAAAAGTACTTTCTACCCATTTTTAGGTTCCGCGGTAAAATGGCAAGTTCCTATGGAACTGAATCTCGGCTTGTGACTGTGGTTTTCCCGGTCACACAAAAATGCTGAAATTCGACTTATACAGAGTTTTTGCTTATTAAACTTGATGGATTCTCTCCTCTTGACTGTAGAATAGTGTGTAAAGCAAAGCACAATACATTGCTATGTGTAGAAGCAAAGATATACGCGATTTCACAATGTGTTCCTAGAACAGCTGTGAGCAACTTTTTTACACCACGTTAACAACACATTTGAAGCTCAATATTTCATGGGCTGAAGCGGGGAAGATAGAAAACGTGTGCCCTGTAAAGGCGAAGTCTGTGGCATTAACAGGAAGGGAGAAAAAGTACTTTCTACCCATTATTAGGTTCAGCGGTAAAATGGCAAGTTTCTATGGAACTGCATCTCGGCTTGTGACTGTGGTTTTACCGGTCACACAAAAATGCTGAAATTCGACTTATACAGTGTTTTTGCTTATTAAACTTGATGAATTCTCTCCTCTTGACTGTAGAATGGTGTGTAAAGCAAAGCACAATACATTGCTATGTGTAGAAGCAAAGATATACGCGATTCACAATGTGTTCCTAGAACAGCTGTGAGCAACTTTTTTATACAATGTTAACAACACATTTGAAGCTCAATATTTCATGGGCTGAAGCGGGGAAGATAGAAAACGTGTGCCCTGTAAAGGCGAAGTCTGTGGCATTAACAGGAAGGGAGAAAAAGTACTTTCTACCCATTTTTAGGTTCAGCGGTAAAATGGCAAGTTTCTATGGAACTGCATCTCGGCTTGTGACTGTGGTTTTCCCGGTCACACAAAAATGCTGAAATTCGACTTATACAGTGTTTTTGCTTATTAAACTTGATGAATTCTCATCTCTTGACTGTAGAATAGTGTGTAAAGCAAAGCACAATACATTGCTATTTGTAGAAGCAAAGATATATGCGATTTCACAATGTGTTCCTAGAACAGCTGTGAGCAACTTTTTTACACCACGTTAACAACACATTTGAAGCTCAATATTTCATGGGCTGAAGCGGGGAAGATAGAAAACGTGTGCCCTGTAAAGGCGAAGTCTGTGGCATTAACAGGAAGGGAGAAAAAGTACTTTCTACCCATTTTTAGGTTCAGCGGTAAAATGGCAAGTTTCTATGGAACTGCATCTCGGCTTGTGACTGTGGTTTTCCCGGTCACACAAAAATGCTGAAATTCGACTTATACAGTGTTTTTGCTTATTAAACTTGATGAATTCTCTCCTCTTGACTGTAGAATAGTGTGTAAAGCAAAGCACAATACATTCCTATGTGTAGAAGCAAAGATATACGCGATTTCACAATGTGTTCCTAGAACAGCTGTGAGCAACTTTTTTACACCAAGTTAACAACACATTTGAAGCTCAATATTTCATGGGCTGAAGCGGGGAAGATAGAAAACGTGTGCCCTGTAAAGGCGAAGTCTGTGGCATTAACAGGAATGGAGAAAAAGTACTTTCTACCCATTTTTAGGTTCAGCGGTAAAATGGCAAGTTTCTATGGAACTGCATCTCGTCTTGTGACTGTGGTTTTCCCGGTCACACAAAAATGCTGAAATTCGACTTATACAGTGTTTTTGCTTATTAAACTTGATGAATTCTCATCTCTTGACTGTAGAATAGTGTGTAAAGCAAAGCACAATACATTGCTATGTGTAGAAGCAAAGATATACGCGATTTCACAATGTGTCCCTAGAACAGCTGTGAGCAACTTTTTTACACCACGTTAACAACACATTTGAAGCTCAATATTTCATGGGCTGAAGCGGGGAAGATAGAAAACGTGTGCCCTGTAAAGGCGAAGTCTGTGGCATTAACAGGAAGGGAGAAAAAGTACTTTCTACCAAGTTTTAGGTTCAGCGGTAAAATGGCAAGTTTCTATGGAACTGCATCTCGGCTTGTGACTGTGGTTTTCCCGGTCACACAAAAATGCTGAAATTCGACTTATACAGTGTTTTTGCTTATTAAACTTGATGAATTCTCTCCTCTTGACTGTAGAATAGTGTGTAAAGCAAAGCACAATACATTCCTATGTGTAGAAGCAAAGATATACGCGATTTCACAATGTGTTCCTAGAACAGCTGTGAGCAACTTTTTTACACCACGTTAACAACACATTTGAAGCTCAATATTTCATGGGCTGAAGCGGGGAAGATAGAAAACGTGTGCCCTGTAAAGGCGTAGTCTGTGGCATTAACAGGAAGGGAGAAAAAGTACTTTCTACCCATTTTTAGGTTCAGCGGTAAAATGGCAAGTTTCTATGGAACTGCATCTCGTCTTGTGACTGTGGTTTTCCCGGTCACACAAAAATGCTGAAATTCGACTTATACAGTGTTTTTGCTTATTAAACTTGATGAATTCTCATCTCTTGACTGTAGAATAGTGTGTAAAGCAAAGCACAATACATTGCTATGTGTAGAAGCAAAGATATACGCGATTTCACAATGTGTTCCTAGAACAGCTGTGAGCAACTTTTTTTACACCACGTTAACAACACATTTGAAGCTCAATATTTCATGGGCTGAAGCGGGGAAGATAGAAAACGTGTGCCCTGTAAAGGCGAAGTCTGTGGCATTAACAGGAAGGGAGAAAAAGTACTTTCTACCCATTTTTAGGTTCAGCGGTAAAATGGCAAGTTTCTATGGAACTGCATCTCGGCTTGTGACTGTGGTTTTCCCGGTCACACAAAAATGCTGAAATTCGACTTATACAGTGTTTTTGCTTATTAAACTTGATGAATTCTCTCCTCTTGACTGTAGAATGGTGTGTAAAGCAAAGCACAATACATTGCTATGTGTAGAAGCAAAGATATACGCGATTTCACAATGTGTTCCTAGAACAGCTGTGAGCAACTTTTTTACACAATGTTAACAACACATTTGAAGCTCAATATTTCATGGGCTGAAGCGGGGAAGATAGAAAACGTGTGCCCTGTAAAGGCGAAGTCTGTGGCATTAACAGGAAGGGAGAAAAAGTACTTTCTACCCATTTTTAGGTTCAGCGGTAAAATGGCAAGTCTCTATGGAACTGCATCTCGTCTTGTGACTGTGGTTTTCCCGGTCACACAAAAATGCTGAAATTCGACTTATACAGTGTTTGTGCTTATTAAACTTGATGAATTCTCTCCTCTTGACTGTAGAAGAGTGTGTAAAGCAAAGCACAATACATTCCTATGTGTAGAAGCAAAGATATACGCGATTTCACAATGTGTTCCTAGAACAGCTGTGAGCAACTTTTTTACACCACGTTAACAACACATTTGAAGCTCAATATTTCATGGGCTGAAGCGGGGAAGATAGAAAACGTGTGCCCTGTAAAGGCGAAGTCTGTGGCATTAACAGGAAGGGAGAAAAAGTACTTTCTACCCATTTTTAGGTTCAGCGGTAAAATGGCAAGTTTCTATGGAACTGCATCTCGGCTTGTGACTGTGGTTTTCCCGGTCACACAAAAATGCTGAAATTCGACTTATACAGTGTTTTTGCTTATTAAACTTGATTAATTCTCTCCTCTTGACTGTAGAATAGTGTGTAAAGCAAAGCACAATACATTGCTATGTGTAGAAGCAAACATATACGCGATTTCACAATGTGTTCCTAGAACAGCTGTGAGCAACTTTTTTACACAACGTTAACAACACATTTGAAGCTCAATATTTCATGGGCTGAAGCGGGGAAGATAGAAAACGTGTGCCCTGTAAAGGCGAAGTCTGTGGCATTAACAGGAAGGGAGAAAAAGTACTTTCTACCCATTTTTAGGTTCAGCGGTAAAATGGCAAGTTTCTATGGAACTGCATCTCGGCTTGTGACTGTGGTTTTCCCGGTCACACAAAAATGCTGAAATTCGACTTATACAGTGTTTTTGCTTATTAAACTTGATGAATTCTCTCCTCTTGACTGTAGAATAGTGTGTAAAGCAAAGCACAATACATTGCTATGTGTAGAAGCAAAGATATACGCGATTTCACAATGTGTTCCTAGAACAGCTGTGAGCAACTTTTTTACACAATGTTAACAACACATTTGAAGCTCAATATTTCATGGGCTGAAGCGGGGAAGATAGAAAACGTGTGCCCTGTAAAGGCGAAGTCTGTGGCATTAACAGGAAGGGAGAAAAGGTACTTTCTATCCATTTTTAGGTTAAGCGGTAAAATGGCAAGTTTCTATGGAACTGCATCTCGGCTTGTGACTGTGGTTTTACCGGTCACACAAAAATGCTGAAATTCGACTTATACAGTGTTTTTGCTTATTAAACTTGATGAATTCTCTCCTCTTGACTGTAGAATGGTGTGTAAAGCAAAGCACAATACATTGCTATGTGTAGAAGCAAAGATATACGCGATTCACAATGTGTTCCTAGAACAGCTGTGAGCAACTTTTTTATACAATGTTAACAACACATTTGAAGCTCAATATTTCATGGGCTGAAGCGGGGAAGATAGAAAACGTGTGCCCTGTAAAGGCGAAGTCTGTGGCATTAACAGGAAGGGAGAAAAAGTACTTTCTACCCATTTTTAGGTTCAGCGGTAAAATGGCAAGTTTCTATGGAACTGCATCTCGGCTTGTGACTGTGGTTTTCCCGGTCACACAAAAATGCTGAAATTCGACTTATACAGTGTTTTTGCTTATTAAACTTGATGAATTCTCTCCTCTTGACTGTAGAATAGTGTGTAAAGCAAAGCACAATACATTCCTATGTGTAGAAGCAAAGATATACGCGATTTCACAATGTGTTCCTAGAACAGCTGTGAGCAACTTTTTTACACAATGTTAACAACACATTTGAAGCTCAATATTTCATGGGCTGAAGCGGGGAAGATAGAAAACGTGTGCCCTGTAAAGGCGAAGTCTGTGGCATTAACAGGAAGGGAGAAAAAGTACTTTCTACCCATTTTTAGGTTCAGCGGTAAAATGGCAAGTTTCTATGGAACTGCATCTCGTCTTGTGACTGTGGTTTTCCCGGTCACACAAAAATGCTGAAATTCGACTTATACAGTGTTTTTGCTTATTAAACTTGATGAATTCTCATCTCTTGACTATAGAATAGTGTGTAAAGCAAAGCACAATACATTGCTATGTGTAGAAGCAAAGATATACGCGATTTCACAATGTGTTCCTAGAACAGCTGTGAGCAACTTTTTTACACCACGTTAACAACACATTTGAAGCTCAATATTTCATGGGCTGAAGCGGGGAAGATAGAAAACGTGTGCCCTGTAAAGGCGAAGTCTGTGGCATTAACAGGAAGGGAGAAAAAGTACTTTCTACCCATTTTTAGGTTCAGCGGTAAAATGGCAAGTTTCTATGGAACTGCATCTCGGCTTGTGACTGTGGTTTTCCCGGTCACACAAAAATGCTGAAATTCGACTTATACAGTGTTTTTGCTTATTAAACTTGATGAATTCTCTCCTCTTGACTGTAGAATAGTGTGTAAAGCAAAGCACAATACATTCCTATGTGTAGAAGCAAAGATATACGCGATTTCACAATGTGTTCCTAGAACAGCTGTGAGCAACTTTTTTACACAATGTTAACAACACATTTGAAGCTCAATATTTCATGGGCTGAAGCGGGGAAGATAGAAAACGTGTGCCCTGTAAAGGCGAAGTCTGTGGCATTAACAGGAAGGGAGAAAAAGTACTTTCTACCCATTTTTAGGTTCAGCGGTAAAATGGCAAGTTTCTATGGAACTGCATCTCGTCTTGTGACTGTGGTTTTCCCGGTCACACAAAAATGCTGAAATTCGACTTATACAGTGTTTTTGCTTATTAAACTTGATGAATTCTCATCTCTTTAAACTGCAGGAGATACAGGCACCCCCTTCGGAGGACAGTATCTTCGGAAGCAGGGGGACCCCAGAGCTGAAATTAACGGGGTTCTGCTCCCGAGACCGTCTGCTTCATTCTTGTATTAAAGAAATGAAGGGGGGGGGGCGGTTTGGATCTGTCCTCTAAAACCTCATCTGAAAATGATTTAGATCAATGCAGAGAGAAGCTTTACTATTAGCAATTAAAAGGGATATTGAAATACTGTATATACAGTATATACATACATACACTGGTTGTGGGGCAATAACCTGTCTGTGATTGAGAATGTGTGCTTGTCCGTTACATCCTCAGTAGATTATTATTCTCTTTGTCTACACTCTGATTTTTCCCTGTAAATAATCTTCTATTCATTTACCTCCTATTTTGAATATACGTCTTAATGTAGTACTGTACTTTTATTGCTGCAATCCTATTATATGTAGCCCTGGTAAGAAATGGTGCTATAGTTCTATCCTTCTCCTGGTATAATCCCTGGTAAGGGCAGGTTGCCTGGAGTTATAATGGGTTCCCCCCACTTCAAGCACTTGCCCTGAGTGGTGGAGGTAGGTCACCTGACCCTGTGTCAAAGCAAGAGACACAGGGGCGGTGCCTGCTGAGATCATAAAAGAGCAGTGCATTTCCTATTTAGTGTGTTCTGTTCTGTCAGTCTGAGAGTAGTGAGTGAGTGAGTTAGTGAGGAGAGGAGTGATCAGCTCATGAGTAGAGCTGAAATAGCTGTAGTTAGTGAGGTGGACCAAATACCTCTCACCCTGCTTAGGGGGTGAGGGAAGAGCTAGCCCCACTCTGGATGCCCTTTGGGTCCAGAGTGACGGCAGGGAACATCATAAGGGAGAACAGTTAGTGGACTGTGCATCAACTGTACCTGTCGGCTGCTGCTGCTGCTGCCCAAGAGAATAAAGAGACTGCTGCTTTTAAAGATAATCCGTGTGTGAGACTGGAATCTCTCATCCCTGTGGGGAATCTCTGTGGTAAGGATTCCTCCCCGCATTCCTGGGGCTTACTATAGATGGAGGCGCTTGTTACGCCGGTGCTGCCCGCAGACCAGACCCGTCCCCTGAGCTGAAGGGGGAAGTGGTAATACACGCACCCGCAGCAAAGGGAGCGTGTCCGTAGTGTGGTATGAAGCGTTGCCAGGCCAGGTGTAGTAAGGTAGACAATACTTGCCGGTACCGGTTGTAGAGATAGAGTGAATGATGCCTTTCCGAAGTCAGGGAGTGGAGAGTGGAGATAGGTCGTAGTCCAAGCCGAGTTCAAGGGGTTACCAGAGTGAGCGTTGTCCAAGGAGTGCCGAGATCGAGAGCCAGAGGCGTAGTCGTACGAGCTGCGTCAGAACCTGTGAAAACACTGAGAGAATCCAGAAGTACTTCCATACAGAGACTATGTCGAGCAAAGACTGAGCAGAGAGGAGCTAGATAAAGCAGGAAGGTCTAATTAGGAACGGAGGCGGGACAGGAAGAGCTACAGGGAGACACTGCAGATTGGTGCAGGCATAACAGGCCAGGTGAGTCTTGTTAGTAACCTGAGTATGCCCGTGCAGTGTGCGGGGGCGGAGCCTGAGGTCCGGGGGACGGGAATAAGAGTGTGCAGACTGAGCTTGCTCCGTAACTCGTGTACGCGTGTGAACAGAGCCAGTGGATGGTGCAGGTGTGCGTGCAGGAGGGCGTGGGCGCGCCCGGCGCTGTGCAGAGGAATCGCCGAGGGGAGTGATTCCGCGACGCGTGTTGAAGGCCATCTTCCATTCATCCCCCTTCCTGATGTGCACCAGGTTATAGGCACCATGTAGATCTAACTTGGAAAAAATCTTGGCCCCCTGTAATTTATCGAACAGTTCGGTAATAAGGGGAAGGGGTAACGATTTTTAATAGTGATGTGGTTTAAACCCCTGTAGTCGATGCAAGGCCTCAACGATCCGTCCTTTTTCTTGACGAAGAAAAACCCAGCCCCTGCTGGGGAATTGGAATGACGAATAAAGCCTTTCTTGAGATTCTCCTGGATATATTCATCCATAGCGTGAGATTCTGGTAACGACAAGGGGTAGGTCTTGGACTTGGGTAGGGAGTAGAGTTTTGGGAAGCAAGGAGCACAGCTGAAGTAGAAGTCTGCAGGGAGAATCCTGTAGAAAAAATGAATAAAGGGCACAACTCCGTGCTAAAACTGAGGGTGATTTATTGGATAAATGCACAGGGACAGAAACACAGCCCACAACCGACATGTTTCGTCCCACGGGACTTTATCAAGGTGTACCACATCACTATACCTCCTTACCTTTAATACACCCGTTTTGCGCCAAAATCGCCCAACCGAGTACACTGCGCATGCGCGCCGGCGAAGCGTCGCATCTCTGTGACATCGCCTCCCCTCTGGCACTAGTCCTAGAGTCAGAGACCACGTCACTGGGATGCGTCCGTTTCCACCCTGGAACGCATGCCAGCTGTGCTCCTATTGGGCGAAGGCGGAAGAGGGATGAAAGCTACATTTTTTTACACTCAACAACTTTATTAATGTTAAAAAAAGAGACAAACATATTTTGCCCATAGCTAAACTTTGCAAACAGACACAGTGCTACTTTAGTTTAGGATTACATTAAAAACAAACACTAATCACATTGAATAACCTTTGATAAATAAAGAGAAAGAAGATGTTTTAAGCAGTCACAAAGCTACATTTAGACTTCAATCATTTTAGAAGACTATATTCTAATCTAAGTAGATAAGTGTATTTAGGGAAGTGTATATGTTAAGGGGGGTAAGCAGGGTAAACCATATCTGCGGTAGTCGCACTGACTGACCGCTAGGTCCCATGTTCATGTCCCCCCTTGACCTAGTATTATATACATGCTGGAATTATTTATAGAAGTTCCTATCTACCTATATGCTGTAATACAGCTTGTGAGTCCATACACTTGTATGAGCGTCAATCTCTACGTTTATACATATTGGGTAGGGAGTAACCGGGAACTAGATCGATCGGACAATCGTAAGTCCTGTGTGGCGGCAAGAGGTCTGACTGTACCTTATTGAAAACGTCCCGGAATTGATGGTAAATGGAAGGTAGAATAACTTCGGGAACAGAGGTATTGGCCAGCAGTTGATGAGTCTCGTCTGACCTCGGCCTCCAGGAAATGGGAGCAGAGGAAGTCCAGTCAATGAGAGGATTGTTAAGCTGTAGCCAAGGAAGACCAAGGGTGATGGGTATCCCAGGAGCGTGAGTGGCATCGAGAACTAAGATCTCCTTGTGCAGATGTGAGGACAGAAGCAAGGGAGCCGTCTCTAAGGAGATGTGGGCCGGGGTAAGAGGACGTCCATCGATACAGAGGAGTGCGATGGGAACCTTCTTTCTCACGAGTGGTATGCGGTTTAACCTGGCGAATTCAAGATCCACGAAGTTTCCTCCAGCTCCTGAGTCAATGAAAGCGGCGGTAGAAGTCTTGAACTTATCGCCTGAAAGGGAGACTCTAAGTCTGTGGTTCCGAGAGGGGGTAACCAGGCTCACTAATAAAGGTCAAGCCACTTGGCTGCCAGAATGCCCTGCTTCAGCACAGACCAGAAAGGCATTGTGATAAGCGTATCCCCGGTATAGTCAGGGGTTAATGGGAGTCGTCCCCGTCCCCCCAGTATACGGCCAGAACCATGGACCCGGTACTTGTGGTTCGGACTCTCTCCAACCAGCCATAATGTTGTGAGAGTGAAATTATGTCTAAGTCCAGCTTTGGTACATTAGAAGCAACTCTGAAACTTAACCTAAGCGTTTTTCGAAACGACTTTTTGGCTAACTTCTTATAGGAAGGTCTAGGAGCTCTGAAAATGAACGTGCGCGTCTTTCACTCTTCCCGAGTGACAGAAGAATTTTGTGATATTTTTTATTAAATGGTGTATAAGGGTATATATATAAATATATTTTATGCACTGTATATGAGCTGGCGATTTCTAAGTCTGTGGTTCCGAGAGGGGGTAACCAGGCTCACTAATAAAGGTCAAGCCACTTGGCTGCCAGAATGCCCTGCTTCAGCACAGACCAGAAAGGCATTGTGATAAGCGTATCCCCGGTATAGTCAGGGGTTAATGGGAGTCGTCCCCGTCCCCCCAGTATACGGCCAGAACCATGGACCCGGTACTTGTGGTTCGGACTGTCTCCAACCAGCCATAATGTTGTGAGAGTGAAATTATGTCTAAGTCCAGCTTTGGTACATTAGAAGCAACTCTGAAACTTAACCTAAGCGTTTTTCGAAACTACTTTTTGGCTAACTTCTTATAGGAAGGTCTAGGAGCTCTGAAAATGAACGTGCGCGTCTTTCACTCTTCCCGAGTGACTTAGAAGAATTTTGTGATATTTTTTATTAAATGGTGTATAAGGGTATATATATAAATATATTTTATGCACTGTATATGAGCTGGCGATTTCTAAGTCTGTGGTTCCGAGAGGGGGTAACCAGGCTCACTAATAAAGGTCAAGCCACTTGGCTGCCAGAATGCCGTGCTTCAGCACAGACCAGAAAGGCATTGTGATTAGCGTATCCCCGGTATAGTCAGGGGTTAATGGGAGTCGTCCCCGTCCCCCCCAGTATACGGCCAGAACCATGGACCCGGTACTTGTGGTTCGGACTGTCTCCAACAAGCCATAATGTTGTGAGAGTGAAATTATGTCTAAGTCCAGCTTTGGTACATTAGAAGCAACTCTGAAACTTAACCTAAGCGTTTTTCGAAGCTACTTTTTGGCTAACTTCTTATAGGAAGGTCTAGGAGCTCTGAAAATGAACGTGCGCGTCTTTCACTCTTCCCGAGGGACTTAGAAGAATTTTGGGATATTTTTTATTAAATGGTGTATAAGGGTATATATATATAAATATATTTTATGCACTGTATATGAGCTGGCGATTTCTAAGTCTGTGGTTCCGAGAGGGGGTAACCAGGCTCACTAATAAAGGTCAAGCCACTTGGCTGCCAGAATGCCCTGCTTCAGCACAGACCAGAAAGGCATTGTGATAAGCGTATCCCCGGTATAGTCAGGGGTTAATGGGAGTCGTCCCCGTCCCCCCAGTATACGGCCAGAACCATGGACCCGGTACTTGTGGTTCGGACTGTCTCCAACCAGCCATAATGTTGTGAGAGTGAAATTATGTCTAAGTCCAGCTTTGGTACATTAGAAGCAACTCTGAAACTTAACCTAAGCGTTTTTCGAAGCTACTTTTTGGCTAACTTCTTATAGGAAGGTCTAGGAGCTCTGAAAATGAACGTGCGCGTCTTTCACTCTTCCCGAGGGACTTAGAAGAATTTTGTGATATTTTTTATTAAATGGTGTATAAGGGTATATATATAAATATATTTTATGCACTGTATATGAGCTGGCGATTTCTAAGTCTGTGGTTCCGAGAGGGGGTAACCAGGCTCACTAATAAAGGTCAAGCCACTTGGCTGCCAGAATGCCCTGCTTCAGCACAGACCAGAAAGGCATTGTGATAAGCGTATCCCCGGTATAGTCAGGGGTTAATGGGAGTCGTCCCCGTCCCCCCAGTATACGGCCAGAACCATGGACCCGGTACTTGTGGTTCGGACTCTCTCCAACCAGCCATAATGTTGTGAGAGTGAAATTATGTCTAAGTCCAGCTTTGGTACATTAGAAGCAACTCTGAAACTTAACCTAAGCGTTTTTCGAAGCTACTTTTTGGCTAACTTCTTATAGGAAGGTCTAGGAGCTCTGAAAATGAACGTGCGCGTCTTTCACTCTTCCCGAGGGACTTAGAAGAATTTTGTGATATTTTTTATTAAATGGTGTATAAGGGTATATATATAAATATATTTTATGCACTGTATATGAGCTGGCGATTTCTAAGTCTGTGGTTCCGAGAGGGGGTAACCAGGCTCACTAATAAAGGTCAAGCCACTTGGCTGCCAGAATGCCCTGCTTCAGCACAGACCAGAAAGGCATTGTGATAAGCGTATCCCCGGTATAGTCAGGGGTTAATGGGAGTCGTCCCCGTCCCCCCAGTATACGGCCAGAACCATGGACCCGGTACTTGTGGTTCGGACTCTCTCCAACCAGCCATAATGTTGTGAGAGTGAAATTATGTCTAAGTCCAGCTTTGGTACATTAGAAGCAACTCTGAAACTTAACCTAAGCGTTTTTCGAAGCTACTTTTTGGCTAACTTCTTATAGGAAGGTCTAGGAGCTCTGAAAATGAACGTGCGCGTCTTTCACTCTTCCCGAGGGACTTAGAAGAATTTTGTGATATTTTTTATTAAATGGTGTATAAGGGTATATATATAAATATATTTTATGCACTGTATATGAGCTGGCGATTTCTAAGTCTGTGGTTCCGAGAGGGGGTAACCAGGCTCACTAATAAAGGTCAAGCCACTTGGCTGCCAGAATGCCCTGCTTCAGCACAGACCAGAAAGGCATTGTGATAAGCGTATCCCCGGTATAGTCAGGGGTTAATGGGAGTCGTCCCCGTCCCCCCAGTATACGGCCAGAACCATGGACCCGGTACTTGTGGTTCGGACTGTCTCCAACCAGCCATAATGTTGTGAGAGTGAAATTATGTCTAAGTCCAGCTTTGGTACATTAGAAGCAACTCTGAAACTTAACCTAAGCGTTTTTCGAAGCTACTTTTTGGCTAACTTCTTATAGGAAGGTCTAGGAGCTCTGAAAATGAACGTGCGCGTCTTTCACTCTTCCCGAGGGACTTAGAAGAATTTTGTGATATTTTTTATTAAAATGGTGTATAAGGGTATATATATAAATATATTTTATGCACTGTATATGAGCTGGCGATTTCTAAGTCTGTGGTTCCGAGAGGGGGTAACCAGGCTCACTAATAAAGGTCAAGCCACTTGGCTGCCAGAATGCCCTGCTTCAGCACAGACCAGAAAGGCATTGTGATAAGCGTATCCCCGGTATAGTCAGGGGTTAATGGGAGTCGTCCCCGTCCCCCCAGTATACGGCCAGAACCATGGACCCGGTACTTGTGGTTCGGACTCTCTCCAACCAGCTATAATGTTGTGAGAGTGAAATTATGTCTAAGTCCAGCTTTGGTACATTAGAAGCAACTCTGAAACTTAACCTAAGCGTTTTTCGAAGCTACTTTTTGGCTAACTTCTTATAGGAAGGTCTAGGAGCTCTGAAAATGAACGTGCGCGTCTTTCACTCTTCCCGAGGGACTTAGAAGAATTTTGTGATATTTTTTATTAAAATGGTGTATAAGGGTATATATATAAATATATTTTATGCACTGTATATGAGCTGGCGATTTCTAAGTCTGTGGTTCCGAGAGGGGGTAACCAGGCTCACTAATAAAGGTCAAGCCACTTGGCTGCCAGAATGCCCTGCTTCAGCACAGACCAGAAAGGCATTGTGATAAGCGTATCCCCGGTATAGTCAGGGGTTAATGGGAGTCGTCCCCGTCCCCCCAGTATACGGCCAGAACCATGGACCCGGTACTTGTGGTTCGGACTCTCTCCAACCAGGCATAATGTTGTGAGAGTGAAATTATGTCTAAGTCCAGCTTTGGTACATTAGAAGCAACTCTGAAACTTAACCTAAGCGTTTTTCGAAGCTACTTTTTGGCTAACTTCTTATAGGAAGGTCTAGGAGCTCTGAAAATGAACGTGCGCGTCTTTCACTCTTCCCGAGGGACTTAGAAGAATTTTGTGATATTTTTTATTAAATGGTGTATAAGGGTATATATATACATATATTTTATGCACTGTATATGAGCTGGCGATTTCTAAGTCTGTGGTTCCGAGAGGGGGTAACCAGGCTCACTAATAAAGGTCAAGCCACTTGGCTGCCAGAATGCCCTGCTTCAGCACAGACCAGAAAGGCATTGTGATAAGCGTATCCCCGGTATAGTCAGGGGTTAATGGGAGTCGTCCCCGTCCCCCCAGTATACGGCCAGAACCATGGACCCGGTACTTGTGGTTCGGACTGTCTCCAACCAGCCATAATGTTGTGAGAGTGAAATTATGTCTAAGTCCAGCTTTGGTACATTAGAAGCAACTCTGAAACTTAACCTAAGCGTTTTTCGAAGCTACTTTTTGGCTAACTTCTTATAGGAAGGTCTAGGAGCTCTGAAAATGAACGTGCGCGTCTTTCACTCTTCCCGAGGGACTTAGAAGAATTTTGTGATATTTTTTATTAAAATGGTGTATAAGGGTATATATATAAATATATTTTATGCACTGTATATGAGCTGGCGATTTCTAAGTCTGTGGTTCCGAGAGGGGGTAACCAGGCTCACTAATAAAGGTCAAGCCACTTGGCTGCCAGAATGCCCTGCTTCAGCACAGACCAGAAAGGCATTGTGATAAGCGTATCCCCGGTATAGTCAGGGGTTAATGGGAGTCGTCCCCGTCCCCCCAGTATACGGCCAGAACCATGGACCCGGTACTTGTGGTTCGGACTCTCTCCAACCAGGCATAATGTTGTGAGAGTGAAATTATGTCTAAGTCCAGCTTTGGTACATTAGAAGCAACTCTGAAACTTAACCTAAGCGTTTTTCGAAGCTACTTTTTGGCTAACTTCTTATAGGAAGGTCTAGGAGCTCTGAAAATGA
The DNA here is from genome assembly GCF_040206685.1 of Ascaphus truei. Classification (NCBI taxonomy): domain Eukaryota; kingdom Metazoa; phylum Chordata; class Amphibia; order Anura; family Ascaphidae; genus Ascaphus; species Ascaphus truei. The sequence continues at coordinate 365,125 of NW_027455536.1, forward strand.
ACGTGCGCGTCTTTCACTCTTCCCGAGGGACTTAGAAGAATTTTGTGATATTTTTTATTAAATGGTGTATAAGGGTATATATATACATATATTTTATGCACTGTATATGAGCTGGCGATTTCTAAGTCTGTGGTTCCGAGAGGGGGTAACCAGGCTCACTAATAAAGGTCAAGCCACTTGGCTGCCAGAATGCCCTGCTTCAGCACAGACCAGAAAGGCATTGTGATAAGCGTATCCCCGGTATAGTCAGGGGTTAATGGGAGTCGTCCCCGTCCCCCCAGTATACGGCCAGAACCATGGACCCGGTACTTGTGGTTCGGACTGTCTCCAACCAGCCATAATGTTGTGAGAGTGAAATTATGTCTAAGTCCAGCTTTGGTACATTAGAAGCAACTCTGAAACTTAACCTAAGCGTTTTTCGAAGCTACTTTTTGGCTAACTTCTTATAGGAAGGTCTAGGAGCTCTGAAAATGAACGTGCGCGTCTTTCACTCTTCCCGAGGGACTTAGAAGAATTTTGTGATATTTTTTATTAAAATGGTGTATAAGGGTATATATATAAATATATTTTATGCACTGTATATGAGCTGGCGATTTCTAAGTCTGTGGTTCCGAGAGGGGGTAACCAGGCTCACTAATAAAGGTCAAGCCACTTGGCTGCCAGAATGCCCTGCTTCAGCACAGACCAGAAAGGCATTGTGATAAGCGTATCCCCGGTATAGTCAGGGGTTAATGGGAGTCGTCCCCGTCCCCCCAGTATACGGCCAGAACCATGGACCCGGTACTTGTGGTTCGGACTCTCTCCAACCAGCTACAGTATAATGTTGTGAGAGTGAAATTATGTCTAAGTCCAGCTTTGGTACATTAGAAGCAACTCTGAAACTTAACCTAAGCGTTTTTCGAAGCTACTTTTTGGCTAACTTCTTATAGGAAGGTCTAGGAGCTCTGAAAATGAACGTGCGCGTCTTTCACTCTTCCCGAGGGACTTAGAAGAATTTTGTGATATTTTTTATTAAATGGTGTATAAGGGTATATATATAAATATATTTTATGCACTGTATATGAGCTGGCGATTTCTAAGTCTGTGGTTCCGAGAGGGGGTAACCAGGCTCACTAATAAAGGTCAAGCCACTTGGCTGCCAGAATGCCCTGCTTCAGCACAGACCAGAAAGGCATTGTGATAAGCGTATCCCCGGTATAGTCAGGGGTTAATGGGAGTCGTCCCCGTCCCCCCAGTATACGGCCAGAACCATGGACCCGGTACTTGTGGTTCGGACTCTCTCCAACCAGCCATAATGTTGTGAGAGTGAAATTATGTCTAAGTCCAGCTTTGGTACATTAGAAGCAACTCTGAAACTTAACCTAAGCGTTTTTCGAAACGACTTTTTGGCTAACTTCTTATAGGAAGGTCTAGGAGCTCTGAAAATGAACGTGCGCGTCTTTCACTCTTCCCGAGTGACAGAAGAATTTTGTGATATTTTTTATTAAATGGTGTATAAGGGTATATATATAAATATATTTTATGCACTGTATATGAGCTGGCGATTTCTAAGTCTGTGGTTCCGAGAGGGGGTAACCAGGCTCACTAATAAAGGTCAAGCCACTTGGCTGCCAGAATGCCCTGCTTCAGCACAGACCAGAAAGGCATTGTGATAAGCGTATCCCCGGTATAGTCAGGGGTTAATGGGAGTCGTCCCCGTCCCCCCAGTATACGGCCAGAACCATGGACCCGGTACTTGTGGTTCGGACTGTCTCCAACCAGCCATAATGTTGTGAGAGTGAAATTATGTCTAAGTCCAGCTTTGGTACATTAGAAGCAACTCTGAAACTTAACCTAAGCGTTTTTCGAAACTACTTTTTGGCTAACTTCTTATAGGAAGGTCTAGGAGCTCTGAAAATGAACGTGCGCGTCTTTCACTCTTCCCGAGTGACTTAGAAGAATTTTGTGATATTTTTTATTAAATGGTGTATAAGGGTATATATATAAATATATTTTATGCACTGTATATGAGCTGGCGATTTCTAAGTCTGTGGTTCCGAGAGGGGGTAACCAGGCTCACTAATAAAGGTCAAGCCACTTGGCTGCCAGAATGCCGTGCTTCAGCACAGACCAGAAAGGCATTGTGATTAGCGTATCCCCGGTATAGTCAGGGGTTAATGGGAGTCGTCCCCGTCCCCCCCAGTATACGGCCAGAACCATGGACCCGGTACTTGTGGTTCGGACTGTCTCCAACAAGCCATAATGTTGTGAGAGTGAAATTATGTCTAAGTCCAGCTTTGGTACATTAGAAGCAACTCTGAAACTTAACCTAAGCGTTTTTCGAAGCTACTTTTTGGCTAACTTCTTATAGGAAGGTCTAGGAGCTCTGAAAATGAACGTGCGCGTCTTTCACTCTTCCCGAGGGACTTAGAAGAATTTTGGGATATTTTTTATTAAATGGTGTATAAGGGTATATATATATAAATATATTTTATGCACTGTATATGAGCTGGCGATTTCTAAGTCTGTGGTTCCGAGAGGGGGTAACCAGGCTCACTAATAAAGGTCAAGCCACTTGGCTGCCAGAATGCCCTGCTTCAGCACAGACCAGAAAGGCATTGTGATAAGCGTATCCCCGGTATAGTCAGGGGTTAATGGGAGTCGTCCCCGTCCCCCCAGTATACGGCCAGAACCATGGACCCGGTACTTGTGGTTCGGACTGTCTCCAACCAGCCATAATGTTGTGAGAGTGAAATTATGTCTAAGTCCAGCTTTGGTACATTAGAAGCAACTCTGAAACTTAACCTAAGCGTTTTTCGAAGCTACTTTTTGGCTAACTTCTTATAGGAAGGTCTAGGAGCTCTGAAAATGAACGTGCGCGTCTTTCACTCTTCCCGAGGGACTTAGAAGAATTTTGTGATATTTTTTATTAAATGGTGTATAAGGGTATATATATAAATATATTTTATGCACTGTATATGAGCTGGCGATTTCTAAGTCTGTGGTTCCGAGAGGGGGTAACCAGGCTCACTAATAAAGGTCAAGCCACTTGGCTGCCAGAATGCCCTGCTTCAGCACAGACCAGAAAGGCATTGTGATAAGCGTATCCCCGGTATAGTCAGGGGTTAATGGGAGTCGTCCCCGTCCCCCCAGTATACGGCCAGAACCATGGACCCGGTACTTGTGGTTCGGACTCTCTCCAACCAGCCATAATGTTGTGAGAGTGAAATTATGTCTAAGTCCAGCTTTGGTACATTAGAAGCAACTCTGAAACTTAACCTAAGCGTTTTTCGAAGCTACTTTTTGGCTAACTTCTTATAGGAAGGTCTAGGAGCTCTGAAAATGAACGTGCGCGTCTTTCACTCTTCCCGAGGGACTTAGAAGAATTTTGTGATATTTTTTATTAAATGGTGTATAAGGGTATATATATAAATATATTTTATGCACTGTATATGAGCTGGCGATTTCTAAGTCTGTGGTTCCGAGAGGGGGTAACCAGGCTCACTAATAAAGGTCAAGCCACTTGGCTGCCAGAATGCCCTGCTTCAGCACAGACCAGAAAGGCATTGTGATAAGCGTATCCCCGGTATAGTCAGGGGTTAATGGGAGTCGTCCCCGTCCCCCCAGTATACGGCCAGAACCATGGACCCGGTACTTGTGGTTCGGACTCTCTCCAACCAGCCATAATGTTGTGAGAGTGAAATTATGTCTAAGTCCAGCTTTGGTACATTAGAAGCAACTCTGAAACTTAACCTAAGCGTTTTTCGAAGCTACTTTTTGGCTAACTTCTTATAGGAAGGTCTAGGAGCTCTGAAAATGAACGTGCGCGTCTTTCACTCTTCCCGAGGGACTTAGAAGAATTTTGTGATATTTTTTATTAAATGGTGTATAAGGGTATATATATAAATATATTTTATGCACTGTATATGAGCTGGCGATTTCTAAGTCTGTGGTTCCGAGAGGGGGTAACCAGGCTCACTAATAAAGGTCAAGCCACTTGGCTGCCAGAATGCCCTGCTTCAGCACAGACCAGAAAGGCATTGTGATAAGCGTATCCCCGGTATAGTCAGGGGTTAATGGGAGTCGTCCCCGTCCCCCCAGTATACGGCCAGAACCATGGACCCGGTACTTGTGGTTCGGACTGTCTCCAACCAGCCATAATGTTGTGAGAGTGAAATTATGTCTAAGTCCAGCTTTGGTACATTAGAAGCAACTCTGAAACTTAACCTAAGCGTTTTTCGAAGCTACTTTTTGGCTAACTTCTTATAGGAAGGTCTAGGAGCTCTGAAAATGAACGTGCGCGTCTTTCACTCTTCCCGAGGGACTTAGAAGAATTTTGTGATATTTTTTATTAAAATGGTGTATAAGGGTATATATATAAATATATTTTATGCACTGTATATGAGCTGGCGATTTCTAAGTCTGTGGTTCCGAGAGGGGGTAACCAGGCTCACTAATAAAGGTCAAGCCACTTGGCTGCCAGAATGCCCTGCTTCAGCACAGACCAGAAAGGCATTGTGATAAGCGTATCCCCGGTATAGTCAGGGGTTAATGGGAGTCGTCCCCGTCCCCCCAGTATACGGCCAGAACCATGGACCCGGTACTTGTGGTTCGGACTCTCTCCAACCAGCTATAATGTTGTGAGAGTGAAATTATGTCTAAGTCCAGCTTTGGTACATTAGAAGCAACTCTGAAACTTAACCTAAGCGTTTTTCGAAGCTACTTTTTGGCTAACTTCTTATAGGAAGGTCTAGGAGCTCTGAAAATGAACGTGCGCGTCTTTCACTCTTCCCGAGGGACTTAGAAGAATTTTGTGATATTTTTTATTAAAATGGTGTATAAGGGTATATATATAAATATATTTTATGCACTGTATATGAGCTGGCGATTTCTAAGTCTGTGGTTCCGAGAGGGGGTAACCAGGCTCACTAATAAAGGTCAAGCCACTTGGCTGCCAGAATGCCCTGCTTCAGCACAGACCAGAAAGGCATTGTGATAAGCGTATCCCCGGTATAGTCAGGGGTTAATGGGAGTCGTCCCCGTCCCCCCAGTATACGGCCAGAACCATGGACCCGGTACTTGTGGTTCGGACTGTCTCCAACCAGCCATAATGTTGTGAGAGTGAAATTATGTCTAAGTCCAGCTTTGGTACATTAGAAGCAACTCTGAAACTTAACCTAAGCGTTTTTCGAAGCTACTTTTTGGCTAACTTCTTATAGGAAGGTCTAGGAGCTCTGAAAATGAACGTGCGCGTCTTTCACTCTTCCCGAGGGACTTAGAAGAATTTTGTGATATTTTTTATTAAATGGTGTATAAGGGTATATATATAAATATATTTTATGCACTGTATATGAGCTGGCGATTTCTAAGTCTGTGGTTCCGAGAGGGGGTAACCAGGCTCACTAATAAAGGTCAAGCCACTTGGCTGCCAGAATGCCCTGCTTCAGCACAGACCAGAAAGGCATTGTGATAAGCGTATCCCCGGTATAGTCAGGGGTTAATGGGAGTCGTCCCCGTCCCCCCAGTATACGGCCAGAACCATGGACCCGGTACTTGTGGTTCGGACTCTCTCCAACCAGCCATAATGTTGTGAGAGTGAAATTATGTCTAAGTCCAGCTTTGGTACATTAGAAGCAACTCTGAAACTTAACCTAAGCGTTTTTCGAAGCTACTTTTTGGCTAACTTCTTATAGGAAGGTCTAGGAGCTCTGAAAATGAACGTGCGCGTCTTTCACTCTTCCCGAGGGACTTAGAAGAATTTTGTGATATTTTTTATTAAATGGTGTATAAGGGTATATATATAAATATATTTTATGCACTGTATATGAGCTGGCGATTTCTAAGTCTGTGGTTCCGAGAGGGGGTAACCAGGCTCACTAATAAAGGTCAAGCCACTTGGCTGCCAGAATGCCCTGCTTCAGCACAGACCAGAAAGGCATTGTGATAAGCGTATCCCCGGTATAGTCAGGGGTTAATGGGAGTCGTCCCCGTCCCCCCAGTATACGGCCAGAACCATGGACCCGGTACTTGTGGTTCGGACTCTCTCCAACCAGCCATAATGTTGTGAGAGTGAAATTATGTCTAAGTCCAGCTTTGGTACATTAGAAGCAACTCTGAAACTTAACCTAAGCGTTTTTCGAAGCTACTTTTTGGCTAACTTCTTATAGGAAGGTCTAGGAGCTCTGAAAATGAACGTGCGCGTCTTTCACTCTTCCCGAGGGACTTAGAAGAATTTTGTGATATTTTTTATTAAATGGTGTATAAGGGTATATATATAAATATATTTTATGCACTGTATATGAGCTGGCGATTTCTAAGTCTGTGGTTCCGAGAGGGGGTAACCAGGCTCACTAATAAAGGTCAAGCCACTTGGCTGCCAGAATGCCCTGCTTCAGCACAGACCAGAAAGGCATTGTGATAAGCGTATCCCCGGTATAGTCAGGGGTTAATGGGAGTCGTCCCCGTCCCCCCAGTATACGGCCAGAACCATGGACCCGGTACTTGTGGTTCGGACTGTCTCCAACCAGCCATAATGTTGTGAGAGTGAAATTATGTCTAAGTCCAGCTTTGGTACATTAGAAGCAACTCTGAAACTTAACCTAAGCGTTTTTCGAAGCTACTTTTTGGCTAACTTCTTATAGGAAGGTCTAGGAGCTCTGAAAATGAACGTGCGCGTCTTTCACTCTTCCCGAGGGACTTAGAAGAATTTTGTGATATTTTTTATTAAAATGGTGTATAAGGGTATATATATAAATATATTTTATGCACTGTATATGAGCTGGCGATTTCTAAGTCTGTGGTTCCGAGAGGGGGTAACCAGGCTCACTAATAAAGGTCAAGCCACTTGGCTGCCAGAATGCCCTGCTTCAGCACAGACCAGAAAGGCATTGTGATAAGCGTATCCCCGGTATAGTCAGGGGTTAATGGGAGTCGTCCCCGTCCCCCCAGTATACGGCCAGAACCATGGACCCGGTACTTGTGGTTCGGACTCTCTCCAACCAGCTATAATGTTGTGAGAGTGAAATTATGTCTAAGTCCAGCTTTGGTACATTAGAAGCAACTCTGAAACTTAACCTAAGCGTTTTTCGAAGCTACTTTTTGGCTAACTTCTTATAGGAAGGTCTAGGAGCTCTGAAAATGAACGTGCGCGTCTTTCACTCTTCCCGAGGGACTTAGAAGAATTTTGTGATATTTTTTATTAAAATGGTGTATAAGGGTATATATATAAATATATTTTATGCACTGTATATGAGCTGGCGATTTCTAAGTCTGTGGTTCCGAGAGGGGGTAACCAGGCTCACTAATAAAGGTCAAGCCACTTGGCTGCCAGAATGCCCTGCTTCAGCACAGACCAGAAAGGCATTGTGATAAGCGTATCCCCGGTATAGTCAGGGGTTAATGGGAGTCGTCCCCGTCCCCCCAGTATACGGCCAGAACCATGGACCCGGTACTTGTGGTTCGGACTCTCTCCAACCAGGCATAATGTTGTGAGAGTGAAATTATGTCTAAGTCCAGCTTTGGTACATTAGAAGCAACTCTGAAACTTAACCTAAGCGTTTTTCGAAGCTACTTTTTGGCTAACTTCTTATAGGAAGGTCTAGGAGCTCTGAAAATGAACGTGCGCGTCTTTCACTCTTCCCGAGGGACTTAGAAGAATTTTGTGATATTTTTTATTAAATGGTGTATAAGGGTATATATATACATATATTTTATGCACTGTATATGAGCTGGCGATTTCTAAGTCTGTGGTTCCGAGAGGGGGTAACCAGGCTCACTAATAAAGGTCAAGCCACTTGGCTGCCAGAATGCCCTGCTTCAGCACAGACCAGAAAGGCATTGTGATAAGCGTATCCCCGGTATAGTCAGGGGTTAATGGGAGTCGTCCCCGTCCCCCCAGTATACGGCCAGAACCATGGACCCGGTACTTGTGGTTCGGACTGTCTCCAACCAGCCATAATGTTGTGAGAGTGAAATTATGTCTAAGTCCAGCTTTGGTACATTAGAAGCAACTCTGAAACTTAACCTAAGCGTTTTTCGAAGCTACTTTTTGGCTAACTTCTTATAGGAAGGTCTAGGAGCTCTGAAAATGAACGTGCGCGTCTTTCACTCTTCCCGAGGGACTTAGAAGAATTTTGTGATATTTTTTATTAAAATGGTGTATAAGGGTATATATATAAATATATTTTATGCACTGTATATGAGCTGGCGATTTCTAAGTCTGTGGTTCCGAGAGGGGGTAACCAGGCTCACTAATAAAGGTCAAGCCACTTGGCTGCCAGAATGCCCTGCTTCAGCACAGACCAGAAAGGCATTGTGATAAGCGTATCCCCGGTATAGTCAGGGGTTAATGGGAGTCGTCCCCGTCCCCCCAGTATACGGCCAGAACCATGGACCCGGTACTTGTGGTTCGGACTCTCTCCAACCAGCTACAGTATAATGTTGTGAGAGTGAAATTATGTCTAAGTCCAGCTTTGGTACATTAGAAGCAACTCTGAAACTTAACCTAAGCGTTTTTCGAAGCTACTTTTTGGCTAACTTCTTATAGGAAGGTCTAGGAGCTCTGAAAATGAACGTGCGCGTCTTTCACTCTTCCCGAGGGACTTAGAAGAATTTTGTGATATTTTTTATTAAATGGTGTATAAGGGTATATATATAAATATATTTTATGCACTGTATATGAGCTGGCGATTTCTAAGTCTGTGGTTCCGAGAGGGGGTAACCAGGCTCACTAATAAAGGTCAAGCCACTTGGCTGCCAGAATGCCCTGCTTCAGCACAGACCAGAAAGGCATTGTGATAAGCGTATCCCCGGTATAGTCAGGGGTTAATGGGAGTCGTCCCCGTCCCCCCAGTATACGGCCAGAACCATGGACCCGGTACTTGTGGTTCGGACTGTCTCCAACCAGCCATAATGTTGTGAGAGTGAAATTATGTCTAAGTCCAGCTTTGGTACATTAGAAGCAACTCTGAAACTTAACCTAAGCGTTTTTCGAAGCTACTTTTTGGCTAACTTCTTATAGGAAGGTCTAGGAGCTCTGAAAATGAACGTGCGCGTCTTTCACTCTTCCCGAGGGACTTAGAAGAATTTTGTGATATTTTTTATTAAATGGTGTATAAGGGTATATATATAAATATATTTTATGCACTGTATATGAGCTGGCGATTTCTAAGTCTGTGGTTCCGAGAGGGGGTAACCAGGCTCACTAATAAAGGTCAAGCCACTTGGCTGCCAGAATGCCCTGCTTCAGCACAGACCAGAAAGGCATTGTGATAAGCGTATCCCCGGTATAGTCAGGGGTTAATGGGAGTCGTCCCCGTCCCCCCAGTATACGGCCAGAACCATGGACCCGGTACTTGTGGTTCGGACTGTCTCCAACCAGCCATAATGTTGTGAGAGTGAAATTATGTCTAAGTCCAGCTTTGGTACATTAGAAGCAACTCTGAAACTTAACCTAAGCGTTTTTCGAAGCTACTTTTTGGCTAACTTCTTATAGGAAGGTCTAGGAGCTCTGAAAATGAACGTGCGCGTCTTTCACTCTTCCCGAGGGACTTAGAAGAATTTTGTGATATTTTTTATTAAAATGGTGTATAAGGGTATATATATAAATATATTTTATGCACTGTATATGAGCTGGCGATTTCTAAGTCTGTGGTTCCGAGAGGGGGTAACCAGGCTCACTAATAAAGGTCAAGCCACTTGGCTGCCAGAATGCCCTGCTTCAGCACAGACCAGAAAGGCATTGTGATAAGCGTATCCCCGGTATAGTCAGGGGTTAATGGGAGTCGTCCCCGTCCCCCCAGTATACGGCCAGAACCATGGACCCGGTACTTGTGGTTCGGACTCTCTCCAACCAGCTATAATGTTGTGAGAGTGAAATTATGTCTAAGTCCAGCTTTGGTACATTAGAAGCAACTCTGAAACTTAACCTAAGCGTTTTTCGAAGCTACTTTTTGGCTAACTTCTTATAGGAAGGTCTAGGAGCTCTGAAAATGAACGTGCGCGTCTTTCACTCTTCCCGAGGGACTTAGAAGAATTTTGTGATATTTTTTATTAAAATGGTGTATAAGGGTATATATATAAATATATTTTATGCACTGTATATGAGCTGGCGATTTCTAAGTCTGTGGTTCCGAGAGGGGGTAACCAGGCTCACTAATAAAGGTCAAGCCACTTGGCTGCCAGAATGCCCTGCTTCAGCACAGACCAGAAAGGCATTGTGATAAGCGTATCCCCGGTATAGTCAGGGGTTAATGGGAGTCGTCCCCGTCCCCCCAGTATACGGCCAGAACCATGGACCCGGTACTTGTGGTTCGGACTCTCTCCAACCAGGCATAATGTTGTGAGAGTGAAATTATGTCTAAGTCCAGCTTTGGTACATTAGAAGCAACTCTGAAACTTAACCTAAGCGTTTTTCGAAGCTACTTTTTGGCTAACTTCTTATAGGAAGGTTAAGGAGCTCTGAAAATGAACGTGCGCGTCTTTCACTCTTCCCGAGGGACTTAGAAGAATTTTGTGATATTTTTTATTAAATGGTGTATAAGGGTATATATATACATATATTTTATGCACTGTATATGAGCTGGCGATTTCTAAGTCTGTGGTTCCGAGAGGGGGTAACCAGGCTCACTAATAAAGGTCAAGCCACTTGGCTGCCAGAATGCCCTGCTTCAGCACAGACCAGAAAGGCATTGTGATAAGCGTATCCCCGGTATAGTCAGGGGTTAATGGGAGTCGTCCCCGTCCCCCCAGTATACGGCCAGAACCATGGACCCGGTACTTGTGGTTCGGACTGTCTCCAACCAGCCATAATGTTGTGAGAGTGAAATTATGTCTAAGTCCAGCTTTGGTACATTAGAAGCAACTCTGAAACTTAACCTAAGCGTTTTTCGAAGCTACTTTTTGGCTAACTTCTTATAGGAAGGTCTAGGAGCTCTGAAAATGAACGTGCGCGTCTTTCACTCTTCCCGAGGGACTTAGAAGAATTTTGTGATATTTTTTATTAAAATGGTGTATAAGGGTATATATATAAATATATTTTATGCACTGTATATGAGCTGGCGATTTCTAAGTCTGTGGTTCCGAGAGGGGGTAACCAGGCTCACTAATAAAGGTCAAGCCACTTGGCTGCCAGAATGCCCTGCTTCAGCACAGACCAGAAAGGCATTGTGATAAGCGTATCCCCGGTATAGTCAGGGGTTAATGGGAGTCGTCCCCGTCCCCCCAGTATACGGCCAGAACCATGGACCCGGTACTTGTGGTTCGGACTCTCTCCAACCAGCTACAGTATAATGTTGTGAGAGTGAAATTATGTCTAAGTCCAGCTTTGGTACATTAGAAGCAACTCTGAAACTTAACCTAAGCGTTTTTCGAAGCTACTTTTTGGCTAACTTCTTATAGGAAGGTCTAGGAGCTCTGAAAATGAACGTGCGCGTCTTTCACTCTTCCCGAGGGACTTAGAAGAAATTTGTGATATTTTTTATTAAAATGGTGTATAAGGGTATATATATAAATATATTTTATGCACTGTATATGAGCTGGCGATTTCTAAGTCTGTGGTTCCGAGAGGGGGTAACCAGGCTCACTAATAAAGGTCAAGCCACTTGGCTGCCAGAATGCCCTGCTTCAGCACAGACCAGAAAGGCATTGTGATAAGCGTATCCCCGGTATAGTCAGGGGTTAATGGGAGTCGTCCCCGTCCCCCCAGTATACGGCCAGAACCATGGACCCGGTACTTGTGGTTCGGACTCTCTCCAACCAGCTATAATGTTGTGAGAGTGAAATTATGTCTAAGTCCAGCTTTGGTACATTAGAAGCAACTCTGAAACTTAACCTAAGCGTTTTTCGAAGCTACTTTTTGGCTAACTTCTTATAGGAAGGTCTAGGAGCTCTGAAAATGAACGTGCGCGTCTTTCACTCTTCCCGAGGGACTTAGAAGAATTTTGTGATATTTTTTATTAAAATGGTGTATAAGGGTATATATATAAATATATTTTATGCACTGTATATGAGCTGGCGATTTCTAAGTCTGTGGTTCCGAGAGGGGGTAACCAGGCTCACTAATAAAGGTCAAGCCACTTGGCTGCCAGAATGCCCTGCTTCAGCACAGACCAGAAAGGCATTGTGATAAGCGTATCCCCGGTATAGTCAGGGGTTAATGGGAGTCGTCCCCGTCCCCCCAGTATACGGCCAGAACCATGGACCCGGTACTTGTGGTTCGGACTCTCTCCAACCAGCCATAATGTTGTGAGAGTGAAATTATGTCTAAGTCCAGCTTTGGTACATTAGAAGCAACTCTGAAACTTAACCTAAGCGTTTTTCGAAGCTACTTTTTGGCTAACTTCTTATAGGAAGGTCTAGGAGCTCTGAAAATGAACGTGCGCGTCTTTCACTCTTCCCGAGGGACTTAGAAGAATTTTGTGATATTTTTTATTAAATGGTGTATAAGGGTATATATATAAATATATTTTATGCACTGTATATGAGCTGGCGATTTCTAAGTCTGTGGTTCCGAGAGGGGGTAACCAGGCTCACTAATAAAGGTCAAGCCACTTGGCTGCCAGAATGCCCTGCTTCAGCACAGACCAGAAAGGCATTGTGATAAGCGTATCCCCGGTATAGTCAGGGGTTAATGGGAGTCGTCCCCGTCCCCCCAGTATACGGCCAGAACCATGGACCCGGTACTTGTGGTTCGGACTGTCTCCAACCAGCCATAATGTTGTGAGAGTGAAATTATGTCTAAGTCCAGCTTTGGTACATTAGAAGCAACTCTGAAACTTAACCTAAGCGTTTTTCGAAGCTACTTTTTGGCTAACTTCTTATAGGAAGGTCTAGGAGCTCTGAAAATGAACGTGCGCGTCTTTCACTCTTCCCGAGGGACTTAGAAGAATTTTGTGATATTTTTTATTAAAATGGTGTATAAGGGTATATATATAAATATATTTTATGCACTGTATATGAGCTGGCGATTTCTAAGTCTGTGGTTCCGAGAGGGGGTAACCAGGCTCACTAATAAAGGTCAAGCCACTTGGCTGCCAGAATGCCCTGCTTCAGCACAGACCAGAAAGGCATTGTGATAAGCGTATCCCCGGTATAGTCAGGGGTTAATGGGAGTCGTCCCCGTCCCCCCAGTATACGGCCAGAACCATGGACCCGGTACTTGTGGTTCGTACTCTCTCCAACCAGCTATAATGTTGTGAGAGTGAAATTATGTCTAAGTCCAGCTTTGGTACATTAGAAGCAACTCTGAAACTTAACCTAAGCGTTTTTCGAAGCTACTTTTTGGCTAACTTCTTATAGGAAGGTCTAGGAGCTCTGAAAATGAACGTGCGCGTCTTTCACTCTTCCCGAGGGACTTAGAAGAATTTTGTGATATTTTTTATTAAAATGGTGTATAAGGGTATATATATAAATATATTTTATGCACTGTATATGAGCTGGCGATTTCTAAGTCTGTGGTTCCGAGAGGGGGTAACCAGGCTCACTAATAAAGGTCAAGCCACTTGGCTGCCAGAATGCCCTGCTTCAGCACAGACCAGAAAGGCATTGTGATAAGCGTATCCCCGGTATAGTCAGGGGTTAATGGGAGTCGTCCCCGTCCCCCCAGTATACGGCCAGAACCATGGACCCGGTACTTGTGGTTCGGACTCTCTCCAACCAGCCATAATGTTGTGAGAGTGAAATTATGTCTAAGTCCAGCTTTGGTACATTAGAAGCAACTCTGAAACTTAACCTAAGCGTTTTTCGAAGCTACTTTTTGGCTAACTTCTTATAGGAAGGTCTAGGAGCTCTGAAAATGAACGTGCGCGTCTTTCACTCTTCCCGAGGGACTTAGAAGAATTTTGTGATATTTTTTATTAAATGGTGTATAAGGGTATATATATAAATATATTTTATGCACTGTATATGAGCTGGCGATTTCTAAGTCTGTGGTTCCGAGAGGGGGTAACCAGGCTCACTAATAAAGGTCAAGCCACTTGGCTGCCAGAATGCCCTGCTTCAGCACAGACCAGAAAGGCATTGTGATAAGCGTATCCCCGGTATAGTCAGGGGTTAATGGGAGTCGTCCCCGTCCCCCCAGTATACGGCCAGAACCATGGACCCGGTACTTGTGGTTCGGACTGTCTCCAACCAGCCATAATGTTGTGAGAGTGAAATTATGTCTAAGTCCAGCTTTGGTACATTAGAAGCAACTCTGAAACTTAACCTAAGCGTTTTTCGAAGCTACTTTTTGGCTAACTTCTTATAGGAAGGTCTAGGAGCTCTGAAAATGAACGTGCGCGTCTTTCACTCTTCCCGAGGGACTTAGAAGAATTTTGTGATATTTTTTATTAAATGGTGTATAAGGGTATATATATAAATATATTTTATGCACTGTATATGAGCTGGCGATTTCTAAGTCTGTGGTTCCGAGAGGGGGTAACCAGGCTCACTAATAAAGGTCAAGCCACTTGGCTGCCAGAATGCCCTGCTTCAGCACAGACCAGAAAGGCATTGTGATAAGCGTATCCCCGGTATAGTCAGGGGTTAATGGGAGTCGTCCCCGTCCCCCCAGTATACGGCCAGAACCATGGACCCGGTACTTGTGGTTCGGACTGTCTCCAACCAGCCATAATGTTGTGAGAGTGAAATTATGTCTAAGTCCAGCTTTGGTACATTAGAAGCAACTCTGAAACTTAACCTAAGCGTTTTTCGAAGCTACTTTTTGGCTAACTTCTTATAGGAAGGTCTAGGAGCTCTGAAAATGAACGTGCGCGTCTTTCACTCTTCCCGAGGGACTTAGAAGAATTTTGGGATATTTTTTATTAAATGGTGTATAAGGGTATATATATAAATATATTTTATGCACTGTATATGAGCTGGCGATTTCTAAGTCTGTGGTTCCGAGAGGGGGTAACCAGGCTCACTAATAAAGGTCAAGCCACTTGGTTGCCAGAATGCCCTGCTTCAGCACAGACCAGAAAGGCATTGTGATAAGCGTATCCCCGGTATAGTCAGGGGTTAATGGGAGTCGTCCCCGCCCCCCCAGTATACGGCCAGAACCATGGACCCGGTACTTGTGGTTCGGACTGTCTCCAACCAGCCATAATGTTGTGAGAGTGAAATTATGTCTAAGTCCAGCTTTGGTACATTAGAAGCAACTCTGAAACTTAACCTAAGCGTTTTTCGAAGCTACTTTTTGGCTAACTTCTTATAGGAAGGTCTAGGAGCTCTGAAAATGAACGTGCGCGTCTTTCACTCTTCCCGAGGGACTTAGAAGAATTTTGTGATATTTTTTATTAA
This sequence comes from Ascaphus truei, assembly GCF_040206685.1. NCBI lineage: Eukaryota > Metazoa > Chordata > Amphibia > Anura > Ascaphidae > Ascaphus > Ascaphus truei. Next base: position 380,383 of record NW_027455536.1, read on the forward strand.
AATGGTGTATAAGGGTATATATATAAATATATTTTATGCACTGTATATGAGCTGGCGATTTCTAAGTCTGTGGTTCCGAGAGGGGGTAACCAGGCTCACTAATAAAGGTCAAGCCACTTGGCTGCCAGAATGCCCTGCTTCAGCACAGACCAGAAAGGCATTGTGATAAGCGTATCCCCGGTATAGTCAGGGGTTAATGGGAGTCGTCCCCGTCCCCCCAGTATACGGCCAGAACCATGGACCCGGTACTTGTGGTTCGGACTCTCTCCAACCAGCTATAATGTTGTGAGAGTGAAATTATGTCTAAGTCCAGCTTTGGTACATTAGAAGCAACTCTGAAACTTAACCTAAGCGTTTTTCGAAGCTACTTTTTGGCTAACTTCTTATAGGAAGGTCTAGGAGCTCTGAAAATGAACGTGCGCGTCTTTCACTCTTCCCGAGGGACTTAGAAGAATTTTGTGATATTTTTTATTAAAATGGTGTATAAGGGTATATATATAAATATATTTTATGCACTGTATATGAGCTGGCGATTTCTAAGTCTGTGGTTCCGAGAGGGGGTAACCAGGCTCACTAATAAAGGTCAAGCCACTTGGCTGCCAGAATGCCCTGCTTCAGCACAGACCAGAAAGGCATTGTGATAAGCGTATCCCCGGTATAGTCAGGGGTTAATGGGAGTCGTCCCCGTCCCCCCAGTATACGGCCAGAACCATGGACCCGGTACTTGTGGTTCGGACTCTCTCCAACCAGCTATAATGTTGTGAGAGTGAAATTATGTCTAAGTCCAGCTTTGGTACATTAGAAGCAACTCTGAAACTTAACCTAAGCGTTTTTCGAAGCTACTTTTTGGCTAACTTCTTATAGGAAGGTCTAGGAGCTCTGAAAATGAACGTGCGCGTCTTTCACTCTTCCCGAGGGACTTAGAAGAATTTTGTGATATTTTTTATTAAAATGGTGTATAAGGGTATATATATAAATATATTTTATGCACTGTATATGAGCTGGCGATTTCTAAGTCTGTGGTTCCGAGAGGGGGTAACCAGGCTCACTAATAAAGGTCAAGCCACTTGGCTGCCAGAATGCCCTGCTTCAGCACAGACCAGAAAGGCATTGTGATAAGCGTATCCCCGGTATAGTCAGGGGTTAATGGGAGTCGTCCCCGTCCCCCCAGTATACGGCCAGAACCATGGACCCGGTACTTGTGGTTCGGACTCTCTCCAACCAGCCATAATGTTGTGAGAGTGAAATTATGTCTAAGTCCAGCTTTGGTACATTAGAAGCAACTCTGAAACTTAACCTAAGCGTTTTTCGAAGCTACTTTTTGGCTAACTTCTTATAGGAAGGTCTAGGAGCTCTGAAAATGAACGTGCGCGTCTTTCACTCTTCCCGAGGGACTTAGAAGAATTTTGTGATATTTTTTATTAAATGGTGTATAAGGGTATATATATAAATATATTTTATGCACTGTATATGAGCTGGCGATTTCTAAGTCTGTGGTTCCGAGAGGGGGTAACCAGGCTCACTAATAAAGGTCAAGCCACTTGGCTGCCAGAATGCCCTGCTTCAGCACAGACCAGAAAGGCATTGTGATAAGCGTATCCCCGGTATAGTCAGGGGTTAATGGGAGTCGTCCCCGTCCCCCCAGTATACGGCCAGAACCATGGACCCGGTACTTGTGGTTCGGACTGTCTCCAACCAGCCATAATGTTGTGAGAGTGAAATTATGTCTAAGTCCAGCTTTGGTACATTAGAAGCAACTCTGAAACTTAACCTAAGCGTTTTTCGAAGCTACTTTTTGGCTAACTTCTTATAGGAAGGTCTAGGAGCTCTGAAAATGAACGTGCGCGTCTTTCACTCTTCCCGAGGGACTTAGAAGAATTTTGTGATATTTTTTATTAAAATGGTGTATAAGGGTATATATATAAATATATTTTATGCACTGTATATGAGCTGGCGATTTCTAAGTCTGTGGTTCCGAGAGGGGGTAACCAGGCTCACTAATAAAGGTCAAGCCACTTGGCTGCCAGAATGCCCTGCTTCAGCACAGACCAGAAAGGCATTGTGATAAGCGTTTCCCCGGTATAGTCAGGGGTTAATGGGAGTCGTCCCCGTCCCCCCAGTATACGGCCAGAACCATGGACCCGGTACTTGTGGTTCGGACTCTCTCCAACCAGCTATAATGTTGTGAGAGTGAAATTATGTCTAAGTCCAGCTTTGGTACATTAGAAGCAACTCTGAAACTTAACCTAAGCGTTTTTCGAAGCTACTTTTTGGCTAACTTCTTATAGGAAGGTCTAGGAGCTCTGAAAATGAACGTGCGCGTCTTTCACTCTTCCCGAGGGACTTAGAAGAATTTTGTGATATTTTTTATTAAAATGGTGTATAAGGGTATATATATAAATATATTTTATGCACTGTATATGAGCTGGCGATTTCTAAGTCTGTGGTTCCGAGAGGGGGTAACCAGGCTCACTAATAAAGGTCAAGCCACTTGGCTGCCAGAATGCCCTGCTTCAGCACAGACCAGAAAGGCATTGTGATAAGCGTATCCCCGGTATAGTCAGGGGTTAATGGGAGTCGTCCCCGTCCCCCCAGTATACGGCCAGAACCATGGACCCGGTACTTGTGGTTCGGACTCTCTCCAACCAGCCATAATGTTGTGAGAGTGAAATTATGTCTAAGTCCAGCTTTGGTACATTAGAAGCAACTCTGAAACTTAACCTAAGCGTTTTTCGAAGCTACTTTTTGGCTAACTTCTTATAGGAAGGTCTAGGAGCTCTGAAAATGAACGTGCGCGTCTTTCACTCTTCCCGAGGTACTTAGAAGAATTTTGTGATATTTTTTATTAAATGGTGTATAAGGGTATATATATAAATATATTTTATGCACTGTATATGAGCTGGCGATTTCTAAGTCTGTGGTTCCGAGAGGGGGTAACCAGGCTCACTAATAAAGGTCAAGCCACTTGGCTGCCAGAATGCCCTGCTTCAGCACAGACCAGAAAGGCATTGTGATAAGCGTATCCCCGGTATAGTCAGGGGTTAATGGGAGTCGTCCCCGTCCCCCCAGTATACGGCCAGAACCATGGACCCGGTACTTGTGGTTCGGACTGTCTCCAACCAGCCATAATGTTGTGAGAGTGAAATTATGTCTAAGTCCAGCTTTGGTACATTAGAAGCAACTCTGAAACTTAACCTAAGCGTTTTTCGAAGCTACTTTTTGGCTAACTTCTTATAGGAAGGTCTAGGAGCTCTGAAAATGAACGTGCGCGTCTTTCACTCTTCCCGAGGGACTTAGAAGAATTTTGTGATATTTTTTATTAAATGGTGTATAAGGGTATATATATAAATATATTTTATGCACTGTATATGAGCTGGCGATTTCTAAGTCTGTGGTTCCGAGAGGGGGTAACCAGGCTCACTAATAAAGGTCAAGCCACTTGGCTGCCAGAATGCCCTGCTTCAGCACAGACCAGAAAGGCATTGTGATAAGCGTATCCCCGGTATAGTCAGGGGTTAATGGGAGTCGTCCCCGTCCCCCCAGTATACGGCCAGAACCATGGACCCGGTACTTGTGGTTCGGACTGTCTCCAACCAGCCATAATGTTGTGAGAGTGAAATTATGTCTAAGTCCAGCTTTGGTACATTAGAAGCAACTCTGAAACTTAACCTAAGCGTTTTTCGAAGCTACTTTTTGGCTAACTTCTTATAGGAAGGTCTAGGAGCTCTGAAAATGAACGTGCGCGTCTTTCACTCTTCCCGAGGGACTTAGAAGAATTTTGGGATATTTTTTATTAAATGGTGTATAAGGGTATATATATAAATATATTTTATGCACTGTATATGAGCTGGCGATTTCTAAGTCTGTGGTTCCGAGAGGGGGTAACCAGGCTCACTAATAAAGGTCAAGCCACTTGGCTGCCAGAATGCCGTGCTTCAGCACAGACCAGAAAGGCATTGTGATAAGCGTATCCCCGGTATAGTCAGGGGTTAATGGGAGTCGTCCCCGCCCCCCCAGTATACGGCCAGAACCATGGACCCGGTACTTGTGGTTCGGACTGTCTCCAACCAGCCATAATGTTGTGAGAGTGAAATTATGTCTAAGTCCAGCTTTGGTACATTAGAAGCAACTCTGAAACTTAACCTAAGCGTTTTTCGAAGCTACTTTTTGGCTAACTTCTTATAGGAAGGTCTAGGAGCTCTGAAAATGAACGTGCGCGTCTTTCACTCTTCCCGAGGGACTTAGAAGAATTTTGTGATATTTTTTATTAAATGGTGTATAAGGGTATATATATAAATATATTTTATGCACTGTATATGAGCTGGCGATTTCTAAGTCTGTGGTTCCGAGAGGGGGTAACCAGGCTCACTAATAAAGGTCAAGCCACTTGGCTGCCAGAATGCCCTGCTTCAGCACAGACCAGAAAGGCATTGTGATAAGCGTATCCCCGGTATAGTCAGGGGTTAATGGGAGTCGTCCCCGTCCCCCCAGTATACGGCCAGAACCATGGACCCGGTACTTGTGGTTCGGACTCTCTCCAACCAGCCATAATGTTGTGAGAGTGAAATTATGTCTAAGTCCAGCTTTGGTACATTAGAAGCAACTCTGAAACTTAACCTAAGCGTTTTTCGAAGCTACTTTTTGGCTAACTTCTTATAGGAAGGTCTAGGAGCTCTGAAAATGAACGTGCGCGTCTTTCACTCTTCCCGAGGGACTTAGAAGAATTTTGTGATATTTTTTATTAAATGGTGTATAAGGGTATATATATAAATATATTTTATGCACTGTATATGAGCTGGCGATTTCTAAGTCTGTGGTTCCGAGAGGGGGTAACCAGGCTCACTAATAAAGGTCAAGCCACTTGGCTGCCAGAATGCCCTGCTTCAGCACAGACCAGAAAGGCATTGTGATAAGCGTATCCCCGGTATAGTCAGGGGTTAATGGGAGTCGTCCCCGTCCCCCCAGTATACGGCCAGAACCATGGACCCGGTACTTGTGGTTCGGACTCTCTCCAACCAGCCATAATGTTGTGAGAGTGAAATTATGTCTAAGTCCAGCTTTGGTACATTAGAAGCAACTCTGAAACTTAACCTAAGCGTTTTTCGAAGCTACTTTTTGGCTAACTTCTTATAGGAAGGTCTAGGAGCTCTGAAAATGAACGTGCGCGTCTTTCACTCTTCCCGAGGGACTTAGAAGAATTTTGTGATATTTTTTATTAAAATGGTGTATAAGGGTATATATATAAATATATTTTATGCACTGTATATGAGCTGGCGATTTCTAAGTCTGTGGTTCCGAGAGGGGGTAACCAGGCTCACTAATAAAGGTCAAGCCACTTGGCTGCCAGAATGCCCTGCTTCAGCACAGACCAGAAAGGCATTGTGATAAGCGTATCCCCGGTATAGTCAGGGGTTAATGGGAGTCGTCCCCGTCCCCCCAGTATACGGCCAGAACCATGGACCCGGTACTTGTGGTTCGGACTCTCTCCAACCAGCCATAATGTTGTGAGAGTGAAATTATGTCTAAGTCCAGCTTTGGTACATTAGAAGCAACTCTGAAACTTAACCTAAGCGTTTTACGAAGCTACTTTTTGGCTAACTTCTTATAGGAAGGTCTAGGAGCTCTGAAAATGAACGTGCGCGTCTTTCACTCTTCCCGAGGGACTTAGAAGAATTTTGTGATATTTTTTATTAAATGGTGTATAAGGGTATATATATAAATATATTTTATGCACTGTATATGAGCTGGCGATTTCTAAGTCTGTGGTTCCGAGAGGGGGTAACCAGGCTCACTAATAAAGGTCAAGCCACTTGGCTGCCAGAATGCCCTGCTTCAGCACAGACCAGAAAGGCATTGTGATAAGCGTATCCCCGGTATAGTCAGGGGTTAATGGGAGTCGTCCCCGTCCCCCCAGTATACGGCCAGAACCATGGACCCGGTACTTGTGGTTCGGACTCTCTCCAAACAGCCATAATGTTGTGAGAGTGAAATTATGTCTAAGTCCAGCTTTGGTACATTAGAAGCAACTCTGAAACTTAACCTAAGCGTTTTTCGAAGCTACTTTTTGGCTAACTTCTTATAGGAAGGTCTAGGAGCTCTGAAAATGAACGTGCGCGTCTTTCACTCTTCCCGAGGGACTTAGAAGAATTTTGTGATATTTTTTATTAAAATGGTGTATAAGGGTATATATATAAATATATTTTATGCACTGTATATGAGCTGGCGATTTCTAAGTCTGTGGTTCCGAGAGGGGGTAACCAGGCTCACTAATAAAGGTCAAGCCACTTGGCTGCCAGAATGCCCTGCTTCAGCACAGACCAGAAAGGCATTGTGATAAGCGTATCCCCGGTATAGTCAGGGGTTAATGGGAGTCGTCCCCGTCCCCCCAGTATACGGCCAGAACCATGGACCCGGTACTTGTGGTTCGGACTGTCTCCAACCAGCCATAATGTTGTGAGAGTGAAATTATGTCTAAGTCCAGCTTTGGTACATTAGAAGCAACTCTGAAACTTAACCTAAGCTTTTTTCGAAGCTACTTTTTGGCTAACTTCTTATAGGAAGGTCTAGGAGCTCTGAAAATGAACGTGCGCGTCTTTCACTCTTCCCGAGGGACTTAGAAGAATTTTGTGATATTTTTTATTAAAATGGTGTATAAGGGTATATATATAAATATATTTTATGCACTGTATATGAGCTGGCGATTTCTAAGTCTGTGGTTCCGAGAGGGGGTAACCAGGCTCACTAATAAAGGTCAAGCCACTTGGCTGCCAGAATGCCCTGCTTCAGCACAGACCAGAAAGGCATTGTGATAAGCGTATCCCCGGTATAGTCAGGGGTTAATGGGAGTCGTCCCCGTCCCCCCAGTATACGGCCAGAACCATGGACCCGGTACTTGTGGTTCGGACTGTCTCCAACCAGCCATAATGTTGTGAGAGTGAAATTATGTCTAAGTCCAGCTTTGGTACATTAGAAGCAACTCTGAAACTTAACCTAAGCGTTTTTCGAAGCTACTTTTTGGCTAACTTCTTATAGGAAGGTCTAGGAGCTCTGAAAATGAACGTGCGCGTCTTTCACTCTTCCCGAGGGACTTAGAAGAATTTTGTGATATTTTTTATTAAATGGTGTATAAGGGTATATATATAAATATATTTTATGCACTGTATATGAGCTGGCGATTTCTAAGTCTGTGGTTCCGAGAGGGGGTAACCAGGCTCACTAATAAAGGTCAAGCCACTTGGCTGCCAGAATGCCGTGCTTCAGCACAGACCAGAAAGGCATTGTGATAAGCGTATCCCCGGTATAGTCAGGGGTTAATGGGAGTCGTCCCCGCCCCCCCAGTATACGGCCAGAACCATGGACCCGGTACTTGTGGTTCGGACTGTCTCCAACCAGCCATAATGTTGTGAGAGTGAAATTATGTCTAAGTCCAGCTTTGGTACATTAGAAGCAACTCTGAAACTTAACCTAAGCGTTTTTCGAAGCTACTTTTTGGCTAACTTCTTATAGGAAGGTCTAGGAGCTCTGAAAATGAACGTGCGCGTCTTTCACTCTTCCCGAGGGACTTAGAAGAATTTTGTGATATTTTTTATTAAAATGGTGTATAAGGGTATATATATAAATATATTTTATGCACTGTATATGAGCTGGCGATTTCTAAGTCTGTGGTTCCGAGAGGGGGTAACCAGGCTCACTAATAAAGGTCAAGCCACTTGGCTGCCAGAATGCCCTGCTTCAGCACAGACCAGAAAGGCATTGTGATAAGCGTATCCCCGGTATAGTCAGGGGTTAATGGGAGTCGTCCCCGTCCCCCCAGTATACGGCCAGAACCATGGACCCGGTACTTGTGGTTCGGACTGTCTCCAACCAGCCATAATGTTGTGAGAGTGAAATTATGTCTAAGTCCAGCTTTGGTACATTAGAAGCAACTCTGAAACTTAACCTAAGCGTTTTTCGAAGCTACTTTTTGGCTAACTTCTTATAGGAAGGTCTAGGAGCTCTGAAAATGAACGTGCGCGTCTTTCACTCTTCCCGAGGGACTTAGAAGAATTTTGTGATATTTTTTATTAAATGGTGTATAAGGGTATATATATAAATATATTTTATGCACTGTATATGAGCTGGCGATTTCTAAGTCTGTGGTTCCGAGAGGGGGTAACCAGGCTCACTAATAAAAGTCAAGCCACTTGGCTGCCAGAATGCCGTGCTTCAGCACAGACCAGAAAGGCATTGTGATAAGCGTATCCCCGGTATAGTCAGGGGTTAATGGGAGTCGTCCCCGCCCCCCCAGTATACGGCCAGAACCATGGACCCGGTACTTGTGGTTCGGACTGTCTCCAACCAGCCATAATGTTGTGAGAGTGAAATTATGTCTAAGTCCAGCTTTGGTACATTAGAAGCAACTCTGAAACTTAACCTAAGCGTTTTTCGAAGCTACTTTTTGGCTAACTTCTTATAGGAAGGTCTAGGAGCTCTGAAAATGAACGTGCGCGTCTTTCACTCTTCCCGAGGGACTTAGAAGAATTTTGTGATATTTTTTATTAAAATGGTGTATAAGGGTATATATATAAATATATTTTATGCACTGTATATGAGCTGGCGATTTCTAAGTCTGTGGTTCCGAGAGGGGGTAACCAGGCTCACTAATAAAGGTCAAGCCACTTGGCTGCCAGAATGCCCTGCTTCAGCACAGACCAGAAAGGCATTGTGATAAGCGTATCCCCGGTATAGTCAGGGGTTAATGGGAGTCGTCCCCGTCCCCCCAGTATACGGCCAGAACCATGGACCCGGTACTTGTGGTTCGGACTCTCTCCAACCAGCCATAATGTTGTGAGAGTGAAATTATGTCTAAGTCCAGCTTTGGTACATTAGAAGCAACTCTGAAACTTAACCTAAGCGTTTTTCGAAGCTACTTTTTGGCTAACTTCTTATAGGAAGGTCTAGGAGCTCTGAAAATGAACGTGCGCGTCTTTCACTCTTCCCGAGGGACTTAGAAGAATTTTGTGATATTTTTTATTAAAATGGTGTATAAGGGTATATATATAAATATATTTTATGCACTGTATATGAGCTGGCGATTTCTAAGTCTGTGGTTCCGAGAGGGGGTAACCAGGCTCACTAATAAAGGTCAAGCCACTTGGCTGCCAGAATGCCCTGCTTCAGCACAGACCAGAAAGGCATTGTGATAAGCGTATCCCCGGTATAGTCAGGGGTTAATGGGAGTCGTCCCCGTCCCCCCAGTATACGGCCAGAACCATGGACCCGGTACTTGTGGTTCGGACTGTCTCCAACCAGCCATAATGTTGTGAGAGTGAAATTATGTCTAAGTCCAGCTTTGGTACATTAGAAGCAACTCTGAAACTTAACCTAAGCGTTTTTCGAAGCTATTTTTTGGCTAACTTCTTATAGGAAGGTCTAGGAGCTCTGAAAATGAACGTGCGCGTCTTTCACTCTTCCCGAGGGACTTAGAAGAATTTTGTGATATTTTTTATTAAATGGTGTATAAGGGTATATATATAAATATATTTTATGCACTGTATATGAGCTGGCGATTTCTAAGTCTGTGGTTCCGAGAGGGGGTAACCAGGCTCACTAATAAAAGTCAAGCCACTTGGCTGCCAGAATGCCGTGCTTCAGCACAGACCAGAAAGGCATTGTGATAAGCGTATCCCCGGTATAGTCAGGGGTTAATGGGAGTCGTCCCCGCCCCCCCAGTATACGGCCAGAACCATGGACCCGGTACTTGTGGTTCGGACTGTCTCCAACCAGCCATAATGTTGTGAGAGTGAAATTATGTCTAAGTCCAGCTTTGGTACATTAGAAGCAACTCTGAAACTTAACCTAAGCGTTTTTCGAAGCTACTTTTTGGCTAACTTCTTATAGGAAGGTCTAGGAGCTCTGAAAATGAACGTGCGCGTCTTTCACTCTTCCCGAGGGACTTAGAAGAATTTTGTGATATTTTTTATTAAAATGGTGTATAAGGGTATATATATAAATATATTTTATGCACTGTATATGAGCTGGCGATTTCTAAGTCTGTGGTTCCGAGAGGGGGTAACCAGGCTCACTAATAAAAGTCAAGCCACTTGGCTGCCAGAATGCCGTGCTTCAGCACAGACCAGAAAGGCATTGTGATAAGCGTATCCCCGGTATAGTCAGGGGTTAATGGGAGTCGTCCCCGCCCCCCCAGTATACGGCCAGAACCATGGACCCGGTACTTGTGGTTCGGACTGTCTCCAACCAGCCATAATGTTGTGAGAGTGAAATTATGTCTAAGTCCAGCTTTGGTACATTAGAAGCAACTCTGAAACTTAACCTAAGCGTTTTTCGAAGCTACTTTTTGGCTAACTTCTTATAGGAAGGTCTAGGAGCTCTGAAAATGAACGTGCGCGTCTTTCACTCTTCCCGAGGGACTTAGAAGAATTTTGTGATATTTTTTATTAAAATGGTGTATAAGGGTATATATATAAATATATTTTATGCACTGTATATGAGCTGGCGATTTCTAAGTCTGTGGTTCCGAGAGGGGGTAACCAGGCTCACTAATAAAGGTCAAGCCACTTGGCTGCCAGAATGCCCTGCTTCAGCACAGACCAGAAAGGCATTGTGATAAGCGTATCCCCGGTATAGTCAGGGGTTAATGGGAGTCGTCCCCGTCCCCCCAGTATACGGCCAGAACCATGGACCCGGTACTTGTGGTTCGGACTCTCTCCAACCAGCCATAATGTTGTGAGAGTGAAATTATGTCTAAGTCCAGCTTTGGTACATTAGAAGCAACTCTGAAACTTAACCTAAGCGTTTTTCGAAGCTACTTTTTGGCTAACTTCTTATAGGAAGGTCTAGGAGCTCTGAAAATGAACGTGCGCGTCTTTCACTCTTCCCGAGGGACTTAGAAGAATTTTGTGATATTTTTTATTAAATGGTGTATAAGGGTATATATATAAATATATTTTATGCACTGTATATGAGCTGGCGATTTCTAAGTCTGTGGTTCCGAGAGGGGGTAACCAGGCTCACTAATAAAGGTCAAGCCACTTGGCTGCCAGAATGCCCTGCTTCAGCACAGACCAGAAAGGCATTGTGATAAGCGTATCCCGGTATAGTCAGGGGTTAATGGGAGTCGTCCCCGTCCCCCCAGTATACGGCCAGAACCATGGACCCGGTACTTGTGGTTCGGACTCTCTCCAACCAGCCATAATGTTGTGAGAGTGAAATTATGTCTAAGTCCAGCTTTGGTACATTAGAAGCAACTCTGAAACTTAACCTAAGCGTTTTTCGAAGCTACTTTTTGGCTAACTTCTTATAGGAAGGTCTAGGAGCTCTGAAAATGAACGTGCGCGTCTTTCACTCTTCCCGAGGGACTTAGAAGAAATTTGTGATATTTTTTATTAAAATGGTGTATAAGGGTATATATATAAATATATTTTATGCACTGTATATGAGCTGGCGATTTCTAAGTCTGTGGTTCCGAGAGGGGGTAACCAGGCTCACTAATAAAGGTCAAGCCACTTGGCTGCCAGAATGCCCTGCTTCAGCACAGACCAGAAAGGCATTGTGATAAGCGTATCCCCGGTATAGTCAGGGGTTAATGGGAGTCGTCCCCGTCCCCCCAGTATACGGCCAGAACCATGGACCCGGTACTTGTGGTTCGGACCCTCTCCAACCAGCCATAATGTTGTGAGAGTGAAATTATGTCTAAGTCCAGCTTTGGTACATTAGAAGCAACTCTGAAACTTAACCTAAGCGTTTTTCGAAGCTACTTTTTGGCTAACTTCTTATAGGAAGGTCTAGGAGCTCTGAAAATGAACGTGCGCGTCTTTCACTCTTCCCGAGGGACTTAGAAGAATTTTGTGATATTTTTTATTAAATGGTGTATAAGGGTATATATATAAATATATTTTATGCACTGTATATGAGCTGGCGATTTCTAAGTCTGTGGTTCCGAGAGGGGGTAACCAGGAACACTAATAAAGGTCAAGCCACTTGGCTGCCAGAATGCCCTGCTTCAGCACAGACCAGAAAGGCATTGTGATAAGCGTATCCCCGGTATAGTCAGGGGTTAATGGGAGTCGTCCCCGTCCCCCCAGTATACGGCCAGAACCATGGACCCGGTACTTGTGGTTCGGACTCTCTCCAACCAGCCATAATGTTGTGAGAGTGAAATTATGTCTAAGTCCAGCTTTGGTACATTAGAAGCAACTCTGAAACTTAACCTAAGCGTTTTTCGAAACTACTTTTTGGCTAACTTCTTATAGGAAGGTCTAGGAGCTCTGAAAATGAACGTGCGCGTCTTTCACTCTTCCCGAGGGACTTAGAAGAATTTTGTGATATTTTTTATTAAATGGTGTATAAGGGTATATATATAAATATATTTTATGCACTGTATATGAGCTGGCGATTTCTAAGTCTGTGGTTCCGAGAGGGGGTAACCAGGCTCACTAATAAAGGTCAAGCCACTTGGCTGCCAGAATGCCGTGCTTCAGCACAGACCAGAAAGGCATTGTGATAAGCGTATCCCCGGTATAGTCAGGGGTTAATGGGAGTCGTCCCCGCCCCCCCAGTATACGGCCAGAACCATGGACCCGGTACTTGTGGTTCGGACTGTCTCCAACCAGCCATAATGTTGTGAGAGTGAAATTATGTCTAAGTCCAGCTTTGGTACATTAGAAGCAACTCTGAAACTTAACCTAAGCGTTTTTCGAAGCTACTTTTTGGCTAACTTCTTATAGGAAGGTCTAGGAGCTCTGAAAATGAACGTGCGCGTCTTTCACTCTTCCCGAGGGACTTAGAAGAATTTTGTGATATTTTTTATTAAAATGGTGTATAAGGGTATATATATAAATATATTTTATGCACTGTATATGAGCTGGCGATTTCTAAGTCTGTGGTTCCGAGAGGGGGTAACCAGGCTCACTAATAAAGGTCAAGCCACTTGGCTGCCAGAATGCCCTGCTTCAGCACAGACCAGAAAGGCATTGTGATAAGCGTATCCCCGGTATAGTCAGGGGTTAATGGGAGTCGTCCCCGTCCCCCCAGTATACGGCCAGAACCATGGACCCGGTACTTGTGGTTCGGACTGTCTCCAACCAGCCATAATGTTGTGAGAGTGAAATTATGTCTAAGTCCAGCTTTGGTACATTAGAAGCAACTCTGAAACTTAACCTAAGCGTTTTTCGAAGCTACTTTTTGGCTAACTTCTTATAGGAAGGTCTAGGAGCTCTGAAAATGAACGTGCGCGTCTTTCACTCTTCCCGAGGGACTTAGAAGAATTTTGTGATATTTTTTATTAAATGGTGTATAAGGGTATATATATAAATATATTTTATGCACTGTATATGAGCTGGCGATTTCTAAGTCTGTGGTTCCGAGAGGGGGTAACCAGGCTCACTAATAAAAGTCAAGCCACTTGGCTGCCAGAATGCCGTGCTTCAGCACAGACCAGAAAGGCATTGTGATAAGCGTATCCCCGGTATAGTCAGGGGTTAATGGGAGTCGTCCCCGCCCCCCCAGTATACGGCCAGAACCATGGACCCGGTACTTGTGGTTCGGACTGTCTCCAACCAGCCATAATGTTGTGAGAGTGAAATTATGTCTAAGTCCAGCTTTGGTACATTAGAAGCAACTCTGAAACTTAACCTAAGCGTTTTTCGAAGCTACTTTTTGGCTAACTTCTTATAGGAAGGTCTAGGAGCTCTGAAAATGAACGTGCGCGTCTTTCACTCTTCCCGAGGGACTTAGAAGAATTTTGTGATATTTTTTATTAAAATGGTGTATAAGGGTATATATATAAATATATTTTATGCACTGTATATGAGCTGGCGATTTCTAAGTCTGTGGTTCCGAGAGGGGGTAACCAGGCTCACTAATAAAGGTCAAGCCACTTGGCTGCCAGAATGCCCTGCTTCAGCACAGACCAGAAAGGCATTGTGATAAGCGTATCCCCGGTATAGTCAGGGGTTAATGGGAGTCGTCCCCGTCCCCCCAGTATACGGCCAGAACCATGGACCCGGTACTTGTGGTTCGGACTCTCTCCAACCAGCCATAATGTTGTGAGAGTGAAATTATGTCTAAGTCCAGCTTTGGTACATTAGAAGCAACTCTGAAACTTAACCTAAGCGTTTTTCGAAGCTACTTTTTGGCTAACTTCTTATAGGAAGGTCTAGGAGCTCTGAAAATGAACGTGCGCGTCTTTCACTCTTCCCGAGGGACTTAGAAGAATTTTGTGATATTTTTTATTAAATGGTGTATAAGGGTATATATATAAATATATTTTATGCACTGTATATGAGCTGGCGATTTCTAAGTCTGTGGTTCCGAGAGGGGGTAACCAGGCTCACTAATAAAAGTCAAGCCACTTGGCTGCCAGAATGCCGTGCTTCAGCACAGACCAGAAAGGCATTGTGATAAGCGTATCCCCGGTATAGTCAGGGGTTAATGGGAGTCGTCCCCGCCCCCCCAGTATACGGCCAGAACCATGGACCCGGTACTTGTGGTTCGGACTGTCTCCAACCAGCCATAATGTTGTGAGAGTGAAATTATGTCTAAGTCCAGCTTTGGTACATTAGAAGCAACTCTGAAACTTAACCTAAGCGTTTTTCGAAGCTACTTTTTGGCTAACTTCTTATAGGAAGGTCTAGGAGCTCTGAAAATGAACGTGCGCGTCTTTCACTCTTCCCGAGGGACTTAGAAGAATTTTGTGATATTTTTTATTAAAATGGTGTATAAGGGTATATATATAAATATATTTTATGCACTGTATATGAGCTGGCGATTTCTAAGTCTGTGGTTCCGAGAGGGGGTAACCAGGCTCACTAATAAAGGTCAAGCCACTTGGCTGCCAGAATGCCCTGCTTCAGCACAGACCAGAAAGGCATTGTGATAAGCGTATCCCCGGTATAGTCAGGGGTTAATGGGAGTCGTCCCCGTCCCCCCAGTATACGGCCAGAACCATGGACCCGGTACTTGTGGTTCGGACTCTCTCCAACCAGCCATAATGTTGTGAGAGTGAAATTATGTCTAAGTCCAGCTTTGGTACATTAGAAGCAACTCTGAAACTTAACCTAAGCGTTTTTCGAAGCTACTTTTTGGCTAACTTCTTATAGGAAGGTCTAGGAGCTCTGAAAATGAACGTGCGCGTCTTTCACTCTTCCCGAGGGACTTAGAAGAATTTTGTGATATTTTTTATTAAATGGTGTATAAGGGTATATATATAAATATATTTTATGCACTGTATATGAGCTGGCGATTTCTAAGTCTGTGGTTCCGAGAGGGGGTAACCAGGCTCACTAATAAAGGTCAAGCCACTTGGCTGCCAGAATGCCCTGCTTCAGCACAGACCAGAAAGGCATTGTGATAAGCGTATCCCCGGTATAGTCAGGGGTTAATGGGAGTCGTCCCCGTCCCCCCAGTATACGGCCAGAACCATGGACCCGGTACTTGTGGTTCGGACCCTCTCCAACCAGCCATAATGTTGTGAGAGTGAAATTATGTCTAAGTCCAGCTTTGGTACATTAGAAGCAACTCTGAAACTTAACCTAAGCGTTTTTCGAAGCTACTTTTTGGCTAACTTCTTATAGGAAGGTCTAGGAGCTCTGAAAATGAACGTGCGCGTCTTTCACTCTTCCCGAGGGACTTAGAAGAATTTTGTGATATTTTTTATTAAATGGTGTATAAGGGTATATATATAAATATATTTTATGCACTGTATATGAGCTGGCGATTTCTAAGTCTGTGGTTCCGAGAGGGGGTAACCAGGCTCACTAATAAAGGTCAAGCCACTTGGCTGCCAGAATGCCCTGCTTCAGCACAGACCAGAAAGGCATTGTGATAAGCGTATCCCCGGTATAGTCAGGGGTTAATGGGAGTCGTCCCCGTCCCCCCAGTATACGGCCAGAACCATGGACCCGGTACTTGTGGTTCGGACCCTCTCCAACCAGCCATAATGTTGTGAGAGTGAAATTATGTCTAAGTCCAGCTTTGGTACATTAGAAGCAACTCTGAAACTTAACCTAAGCGTTTTTCGAAGCTACTTTTTGGCTAACTTCTTATAGGAAGGTCTAGGAGCTCTGAAAATGAACGTGCGCGTCTTTCACTCTTCCCGAGGGACTTAGAAGAATTTTGTGATATTTTTTATTAAATGGTGTATAAGGGTATATATATAAATATATTTTATGCACTGTATATGAGCTGGCGATTTCTAAGTCTGTGGTTCCGAGAGGGGGTAACCAGGCTCACTAATAAAGGTCAAGCCACTTGGCTGCCAGAATGCCCTGCTTCAGCACAGACCAGAAAGGCATTGTGATAAGCGTATCCCCGGTATAGTCAGGGGTTAATGGGAGTCGTCCCCGTCCCCCCAGTATACGGCCAGAACCATGGACCCGGTACTTGTGGTTCGGACCCTCTCCAACCAGCCATAATGTTGTGAGAGTGAAATTATGTCTAAGTCCAGCTTTGGTACATTAGAAGCAACTCTGAAACTTAACCTAAGCGTTTTTCGAAGCTACTTTTTGGCTAACTTCTTATAGGAAGGTCTTGGAGCTCTGAAAATGAACGTGCGCGTCTTTCACTCTTCCCGAGGGATTTAGAAGAATTTTGTGATATTTTTTATTAAAATGGTGTATAAGGGTATATATATAAATATATTTTATGCACTGTATATGAGCTGGCGATTTCTAAGTCTGTGGTTCCGAGAGGGGGTAACCAGGCTCACTAATAAAGGTCAAGCCACTTGGCTGCCAGAATGCCCTGCTTCAGCACAGACCAGAAAGGCATTGTGATAAGCGTATCCCCGGTATAGTCAGGGGTTAATGGGAGTCGTCCCCGTCCCCCCAGTATACGGCCAGAACCATGGACCCGGTACTTGTGGTTCGGACTCTCTCCAACCAGCCATAATGTTGTGAGAGTGAAATTATGTCTAAGTCCAGCTTTGGTACATTAGAAGCAACTCTGAAACTTAACCTAAGCGTTTTTCGAAGCTACTTTTTGGCTAACTTCTTATAGGAAGGTCTAGGAGCTCTGAAAATGAACGTGCGCGTCTTTCACTCTTCCCGAGGGACTTAGAAGAATTTTGTGATATTTTTTATTAAATGGTGTATAAGGGTATATATATAAATATATTTTATGCACTGTATATGAGCTGGCGATTTCTAAGTCTGTGGTTCCGAGAGGGGGTAACCAGGAACACTAATAAAGGTCAAGCCACTTGGCTGCCAGAATGCCCTGCTTCAGCACAGACCAGAAAGGCATTGTGATAAGCGTATCCCCGGTATAGTCAGGGGTTAATGGGAGTCGTCCCCGTCCCCCCAGTATACGGCCAGAACCATGGACCCGGTACTTGTGGTTCGGACTCTCTCCAACCAGCCATAATGTTGTGAGAGTGAAATTATGTCTAAGTCCAGCTTTGGTACATTAGAAGCAACTCTGAAACTTAACCTAAGCGTTTTTCGAAACTACTTTTTGGCTAACTTCTTATAGGAAGGTCTAGGAGCTCTGAAAATGAACGTGCGCGTCTTTCACTCTTCCCGAGGGACTTAGAAGAATTTTGTGATATTTTTTATTAAATGGTGTATAAGGGTATATATATAAATATATTTTATGCACTGTATATGAGCTGGCGATTTCTAAGTCTGTGGTTCCGAGAGGGGGTAACCAGGCTCACTAATAAAGGTCAAGCCACTTGGCTGCCAGAATGCCGTGCTTCAGCACAGACCAGAAAGGCATTGTGATAAGCGTATCCCCGGTATAGTCAGGGGTTAATGGGAGTCGTCCCCGCCCCCCCAGTATACGGCCAGAACCATGGACCCGGTACTTGTGGTTCGGACTGTCTCCAACCAGCCATAATGTTGTGAGAGTGAAATTATGTCTAAGTCCAGCTTTGGTACATTAGAAGCAACTCTGAAACTTAACCTAAGCGTTTTTCGAAGCTACTTTTTGGCTAACTTCTTATAGGAAGGTCTAGGAGCTCTGAAAATGAACGTGCGCGTCTTTCACTCTTCCCGAGGGACTTAGAAGAATTTTGTGATATTTTTTATTAAAATGGTGTATAAGGGTATATATATAAATATATTTTATGCACTGTATATGAGCTGGCGATTTCTAAGTCTGTGGTTCCGAGAGGGGGTAACCAGGCTCACTAATAAAGGTCAAGCCACTTGGCTGCCAGAATGCCCTGCTTCAGCACAGACCAGAAAGGCATTGTGATAAGCGTATCCCCGGTATAGTCAGGGGTTAATGGGAGTCGTCCCCGTCCCCCCAGTATACGGCCAGAACCATGGACCCGGTACTTGTGGTTCGGACTGTCTCCAACCAGCCATAATGTTGTGAGAGTGAAATTATGTCTAAGTCCAGCTTTGGTACATTAGAAGCAACTCTGAAACTTAACCTAAGCGTTTTTCGAAGCTACTTTTTGGCTAACTTCTTATAGGAAGGTCTAGGAGCTCTGAAAATGAACGTGCGCGTCTTTCACTCTTCCCGAGGGACTTAGAAGAATTTTGTGATATTTTTTATTAAATGGTGTATAAGGGTATATATATAAATATATTTTATGCACTGTATATGAGCTGGCGATTTCTAAGTCTGTGGTTCCGAGAGGGGGTAACCAGGCTCACTAATAAAGGTCAAGCCACTTGGCTGCCAGAATGCCCTGCTTCAGCACAGACCAGAAAGGCATTGTGATAAGCGTATCCCCGGTATAGTCAGGGGTTAATGGGAGTCGTCCCCGTCCCCCCAGTATACGGCCAGAACCATGGACCCGGTACTTGTGGTTCGGACTCTCTCCAACCAGCCATAATGTTGTGAGAGTGAAATTATGTCTAAGTCCAGCTTTGGTACATTAGAAGCAACTCTGAAACTTAACCTAAGCGTTTTTCGAAGCTACTTTTTGGCTAACTTCTTATAGGAAGGTCTAGGAGCTCTGAAAATGAACGTGCGCGTCTTTCACTCTTCCCGAGGGACTTAGAAGAATTTTGTGATATTTTTTATTAAATGGTGTATAAGGGTATATATATAAATATATTTTATGCACTGTATATGAGCTGGCGATTTCTAAGTCTGTGGTTCCGAGAGGGGGTAACCAGGAACACTAATAAAGGTCAAGCCACTTGGCTGCCAGAATGCCCTGCTTCAGCACAGACCAGAAAGGCATTGTGATAAGCGTATCCCCGGTATAGTCAGGGGTTAATGGGAGTCGTCCCCGTCCCCCCAGTATACGGCCAGAACCATGGACCCGGTACTTGTGGTTCGGACTCTCTCCAACCAGCCATAATGTTGTGAGAGTGAAATTATGTCTAAGTCCAGCTTTGGTACATTAGAAGCAACTCTGAAACTTAACCTAAGCGTTTTTCGAAACTACTTTTTGGCTAACTTCTTATAGGAAGGTCTAGGAGCTCTGAAAATGAACGTGCGCGTCTTTCACTCTTCCCGAGGGACTTAGAAGAATTTTGTGATATTTTTTATTAAATGGTGTATAAGGGTATATATATAAATATATTTTATGCACTGTATATGAGCTGGCGATTTCTAAGTCTGTGGTTCCGAGAGGGGGTAACCAGGCTCACTAATAAAGGTCAAGCCACTTGGCTGCCAGAATGCCGTGCTTCAGCACAGACCAGAAAGGCATTGTGATAAGCGTATCCCCGGTATAGTCAGGGGTTAATGGGAGTCGTCCCCGCCCCCCCAGTATACGGCCAGAACCATGGACCCGGTACTTGTGGTTCGGACTGTCTCCAACCAGCCATAATGTTGTGAGAGTGAAATTATGTCTAAGTCCAGCTTTGGTACATTAGAAGCAACTCTGAAACTTAACCTAAGCGTTTTTCGAAGCTACTTTTTGGCTAACTTCTTATAGGAAGGTCTAGGAGCTCTGAAAATGAACGTGCGCGTCTTTCACTCTTCCCGAGGGACTTAGAAGAATTTTGTGATATTTTTTATTAAAATGGTGTATAAGGGTATATATATAAATATATTTTATGCACTGTATATGAGCTGGCGATTTCTAAGTCTGTGGTTCCGAGAGGGGGTAACCAGGCTCACTAATAAAGGTCAAGCCACTTGGCTGCCAGAATGCCCTGCTTCAGCACAGACCAGAAAGGCATTGTGATAAGCGTATCCCCGGTATAGTCAGGGGTTAATGGGAGTCGTCCCCGTCCCCCCAGTATACGGCCAGAACCATGGACCCGGTACTTGTGGTTCGGACTGTCTCCAACCAGCCATAATGTTGTGAGAGTGAAATTATGTCTAAGTCCAGCTTTGGTACATTAGAAGCAACTCTGAAACTTAACCTAAGCGTTTTTCGAAGCTACTTTTTGGCTAACTTCTTATAGGAAGGTCTAGGAGCTCTGAAAATGAACGTGCGCGTCTTTCACTCTTCCCGAGGGACTTAGAAGAATTTTGTGATATTTTTTATTAAATGGTGTATAAGGGTATATATATAAATATATTTTATGCACTGTATATGAGCTGGCGATTTCTAAGTCTGTGGTTCCGAGAGGGGGTAACCAGGCTCACTAATAAAGGTCAAGCCACTTGGCTGCCAGAATGCCGTGCTTCAGCACAGACCAGAAAGGCATTGTGATAAGCGTATCCCCGGTATAGTCAGGGGTTAATGGGAGTCGTCCCCGCCCCCCCAGTATACGGCCAGAACCATGGACCCGGTACTTGTGGTTCGGACTGTCTCCAACCAGCCATAATGTTGTGAGAGTGAAATTATGTCTAAGTCCAGCTTTGGTACATTAGAAGCAACTCTGAAACTTAACCTAAGCGTTTTTCGAAGCTACTTTTTGGCTAACTTCTTATAGGAAGGTCTAGGAGCTCTGAAAATGAACGTGCGCGTCTTTCACTCTTCCCGAGGGACTTAGAAGAATTTTGTGATATTTTTTATTAAATGGTGTATAAGGGTATATATATAAATATATTTTATGCACTGTATATGAGCTGGCGATTTCTAAGTCTGTGGTTCCGAGAGGGGGTAACCAGGCTCACTAATAAAGGTCAAGCCACTTGGCTGCCAGAATGCCCTGCTTCAGCACAGACCAGAAAGGCATTGTGATAAGCGTATCCCCGGTATAGTCAGGGGTTAATGGGAGTCGTCCCCGTCCCCCCAGTATACGGCCAGAACCATGGACCCGGTACTTGTGGTTCGGACCCTCTCCAACCAGCCATAATGTTGTGAGAGTGAAATTATGTCTAAGTCCAGCTTTGGTACATTAGAAGCAACTCTGAAACTTAACCTAAGCGTTTTTCGAAGCTACTTTTTGGCTAACTTCTTATAGGAAGGTCTAGGAGCTCTGAAAATGAACGTGCGCGTCTTTCACTCTTCCCGAGGGACTTAGAAGAATTTTGTGATATTTTTTATTAAAATGGTGTATAAGGGTATATATATAAATATATTTTATGCACTGTATATGAGCTGGCGATTTCTAAGTCTGTGGTTCCGAGAGGGGGTAACCAGGCTCACTAATAAAGGTCAAGCCACTTGGCTGCCAGAATGCCCTGCTTCAGCACAGACCAGAAAGGCATTGTGATAAGCGTATCCCCGGTATAGTCAGGGGTTAATGGGAGTCGTCCCCGTCCCCCCAGTATACGGCCAGAACCATGGACCCGGTACTTGTGGTTCGGACTCTCTCCAACCAGCCATAATGTTGTGAGAGTGAAATTATGTCTAAGTCCAGCTTTGGTACATTAGAAGCAACTCTGAAACTTAACCTAAGCGTTTTTCGAAGCTACTTTTTGGCTAACTTCTTATTGGAAGGTCTAGGAGCTCTGAAAATGAACGTGCGCGTCTTTCACTCTTCCCGAGGGACTTAGAAGAATTTTGTGATATTTTTTATTAAATGGTGTATAAGGGTATATATATAAATATATTTTATGCACTGTATATGAGCTGGCGATTTCTAAGTCTGTGGTTCCGAGAGGGGGTAACCAGGAACACTAATAAAGGTCAAGCCACTTGGCTGCCAGAATGCCCTGCTTCAGCACAGACCAGAAAGGCATTGTGATAAGCGTATCCCCGGTATAGTCAGGGGTTAATGGGAGTCGTCCCCGTCCCCCCAGTATACGGCCAGAACCATGGACCCGGTACTTGTGGTTCGGACTCTCTCCAACCAGCCATAATGTTGTGAGAGTGAAATTATGTCTAAGTCCAGCTTTGGTACATTAGAAGCAACTCTGAAACTTAACCTAAGCGTTTTTCGAAACTACTTTTTGGCTAACTTCTTATAGGAAGGTCTAGGAGCTCTGAAAATGAACGTGCGCGTCTTTCACTCTTCCCGAGGGACTTAGAAGAATTTTGTGATATTTTTTATTAAATGGTGTATAAGGGTATATATATAAATATATTTTATGCACTGTATATGAGCTGGCGATTTCTAAGTCTGTGGTTCCGAGAGGGGGTAACCAGGCTCACTAATAAAGGTCAAGCCACTTGGCTGCCAGAATGCCCTGCTTCAGCACAGACCAGAAAGGCATTGTGATAAGCGTATCCCCGGTATAGTCAGGGGTTAATGGGAGTCGTCCCCGTCCCCCCAGTATACGGCCAGAACCATGGACCCGGTACTTGTGGTTCGGACTGTCTCCAACCAGCCATAATGTTGTGAGAGTGAAATTATGTCTAAGTCCAGCTTTGGTACATTAGAAGCAACTCTGAAACTTAACCTAAGCGTTTTTCGAAGCTACTTTTTGGCTAACTTCTTATAGGAAGGTCTAGGAGCTCTGAAAATGAACGTGCGCGTCTTTCACTCTTCCCGAGGGACTTAGAAGAATTTTGTGATATTTTTTATTAAATGGTGTATAAGGGTATATATATAAATATATTTTATGCACTGTATATGAGCTGGCGATTTCTAAGTCTGTGGTTCCGAGAGGGGGTAACCAGGCTCACTAATAAAGGTCAAGCCACTTGGCTGCCAGAATGCCGTGCTTCAGCACAGACCAGAAAGGCATTGTGATAAGCGTATCCCCGGTATAGTCAGGGGTTAATGGGAGTCGTCCCCGCCCCCCCAGTATACGGCCAGAACCATGGACCCGGTACTTGTGGTTCGGACTGTCTCCAACCAGCCATAATGTTGTGAGAGTGAAATTATGTCTAAGTCCAGCTTTGGTACATTAGAAGCAACTCTGAAACTTAACCTAAGCGTTTTTCGAAGCTACTTTTTGGCTAACTTCTTATAGGAAGGTCTAGGAGCTCTGACAATGAACGTGCGCGTCTTTCACTCTTCCCGAGGGACTTAGAAGAATTTTGTGATATTTTTTATTAAATGGTGTATAAGGGTATATATATAAATATATTTTATGCACTGTATATGAGCTGGCGATTTCTAAGTCTGTGGTTCCGAGAGGGGGTAACCAGGCTCACTAATAAAGGTCAAGCCACTTGGCTGCCAGAATGCCCTGCTTCAGCACAGACCAGAAAGGCATTGTGATAAGCGTATCCCCGGTATAGTCAGGGGTTAATGGGAGTCGTCCCCGTCCCCCCAGTATACGGCCAGAACCATGGACCCGGTACTTGTGGTTCGGACTGTCTCCAACCAGCCATAATGTTGTGAGAGTGAAATTATGTCTAAGTCCAGCTTTGGTACATTAGAAGCAACTCTGAAACTTAACCTAAGCGTTTTTCGAAGCTACTTTTTGGCTAACTTCTTATAGGAAGGTCTAGGAGCTCTGAAAATGAACGTGCGCGTCTTTCACTCTTCCCGAGGGACTTAGAAGAATTTTGTGATATTTTTTATTAAAATGGTGTATAAGGGTATATCTATAAATATATTTTATGCACTGTATATGAGCTGGCGATTTCTAAGTCTGTGGTTCCGAGAGGGGGTAACCAGGCTCACTAATAAAGGTCAAGCCACTTGGCTGCCAGAATGCCCTGCTTCAGCACAGACCAGAAAGGCATTGTGATAAGCGTATCCCCGGTATAGTCAGGGGTTAATGGGAGTCGTCCCCGTCCCCCCAGTATACGGCCAGAACCATGGACCCGGTACTTGTGGTTCGGACTCTCTCCAACCAGCCATAATGTTGTGAGAGTGAAATTATGTCTAAGTCCAGCTTTGGTACATTAGAAGCAACTCTGAAACTTAACCTAAGCGTTTTTCGAAGCTACTTTTTGGCTAACTTCTTATAGGAAGGTCTAGGAGCTCTGACAATGAACGTGCGCGTCTTTCACTCTTCCCGAGGGACTTAGAAGAATTTTGTGATATTTTTTATTAAATGGTGTATAAGGGTATATATATAAATATATTTTATGCACTGTATATGAGCTGGCGATTTCTAAGTCTGTGGTTCCGAGAGGGGGTAACCAGGCTCACTAATAAAGGTCAAGCCACTTGGCTGCCAGAATGCCCTGCTTCAGCACAGACCAGAAAGGCATTGTGATAAGCGTATCCCCGGTATAGTCAGGGGTTAATGGGAGTCGTCCCCGTCCCCCCAGTATACGGCCAGAACCATGGACCCGGTACTTGTGGTTCGGACCCTCTCCAACCAGCCATAATGTTGTGAGAGTGAAATTATGTCTAAGTCCAGCTTTGGTACATTAGAAGCAACTCTGAAACTTAACCTAAGCGTTTTTCGAAGCTACTTTTTGGCTAACTTCTTATAGGAAGGTCTAGGAGCTCTGAAAATGAACGTGCGCGTCTTTCACTCTTCCCGAGGGACTTAGAAGAATTTTGTGATATTTTTTATTAAAATGGTGTATAAGGGTATATATATAAATATATTTTATGCACTGTATATGAGCTGGCGATTTCTAAGTCTGTGGTTCCGAGAGGGGGTAACCAGGCTCACTAATAAAGGTCAAGCCACTTGGCTGCCAGAATGCCCTGCTTCAGCACAGACCAGAAAGGCATTGTGATAAGCGTATCCCCGGTATAGTCAGGGGTTAATGGGAGTCGTCCCCGTCCCCCCAGTATACGGCCAGAACCATGGACCCGGTACTTGTGGTTCGGACTCTCTCCAACCAGCCATAATGTTGTGAGAGTGAAATTATGTCTAAGTCCAGCTTTGGTACATTAGAAGCAACTCTGAAACTTAACCTAAGCGTTTTTCGAAGCTACTTTTTGGCTAACTTCTTATAGGAAGGTCTAGGAGCTCTGAAATTGAACGTGCGCGTCTTTCACTCTTCCCGAGGGACTTAGAAGAATTTTGTGATATTTTTTATTAAATGGTGTATAAGGGTATATATATAAATATATTTTATGCACTGTATATGAGCTGGCGATTTCTAAGTCTGTGGTTCCGAGAGGGGGTAACCAGGAACACTAATAAAGGTCAAGCCACTTGGCTGCCAGAATGCCCTGCTTCAGCACAGACCAGAAAGGCATTGTGATAAGCGTATCCCCGGTATAGTCAGGGGTTAATGGGAGTCGTCCCCGTCCCCCCAGTATACGGCCAGAACCATGGACCCGGTACTTGTGGTTCGGACTCTCTCCAACCAGCCATAATGTTGTGAGAGTGAAATTATGTCTAAGTCCAGCTTTGGTACATTAGAAGCAACTCTGAAACTTAACCTAAGCGTTTTTCGAAACTACTTTTTGGCTAACTTCTTATAGGAAGGTCTAGGAGCTCTGAAAATGAACGTGCGCGTCTTTCACTCTTCCCGAGGGACTTAGAAGAATTTTGTGATATTTTTTATTAAAATGGTGTATAAGGGTATATATATAAATATATTTTATGCACTGTATATGAGCTGGCGATTTCTAAGTCTGTGGTTCCGAGAGGGGGTAACCAGGCTCACTAATAAAGGTCAAGCCACTTGGCTGCCAGAATGCCCTGCTTCAGCACAGACCAGAAAGGCATTGTGATAAGCGTATCCCCGGTATAGTCAGGGGTTAATGGGAGTCGTCCCCGCCCCCCCAGTATACGGCCAGAACCATGGACCCGGTACTTGTGGTTCGGACTGTCTCCAACCAGCCATAATGTTGTGAGAGTGAAATTATGTCTAAGTCCAGCTTTGGTACATTAGAAGCAACTCTGAAACTTAACCTAAGCGTTTTTCGAAGCTACTTTTTGGCTAACTTCTTATAGGAAGGTCTAGGAGCTCTGAAAATGAACGTGCGCGTCTTTCACTCTTCCCGAGGGTCTTAGAAGAATTTTGTGATATTTTTTATTAAATGGTTTATAAGGGTATATATATAAATATATTTTATGCACTGTATATGAGCTGGCGATTTCTAAGTCTGTGGTTCCGAGAGGGGGTAACCAGGCTCACTAATAAAGGTCAAGCCACTTGGCTGCCAGAATGCCCTGCTTCAGCACAGACCAGAAAGGCATTGTGATAAGCGTATCCCCGGTATAGTCAGGGGTTAATGGGAGTCGTCCCCGTCCCCCCAGTATACGGCCAGAACCATGGACCCGGTACTTGTGGTTCGGACTGTCTCCAACCAGCCATAATGTTGTGAGAGTGAAATTATGTCTAAGTCCAGCTTTGGTACATTAGAAGCAACTCTGAAACTTAACCTAAGCGTTTTTCGAAGCTACTTTTTGGCTAACTTCTTATAGGAAGGTCTAGGAGCTCTGAAAATGAACGTGCGCGTCTTTCACTCTTCCCGAGGGACTTAGAAGAATTTTGGGATATTTTTTATTAAATGGTGTATAAGGGTATATATATAAATATATTTTATGCACTGTATATGAGCTGGCGATTTCTAAGTCTGTGGTTCCGAGAGGGGGTAACCAGGCTCACTAATAAAGGTCAAGCCACTTGGCTGCCAGAATGCCGTGCTTCAGCACAGACCAGAAAGGCATTGTGATAAGCGTATCCCCGGTATAGTCAGGGGTTAATGGGAGTCGTCCCCGCCCCCCCAGTATACGGCCAGAACCATGGACCCGGTACTTGTGGTTCGGACTGTCTCCAACCAGCCATAATGTTGTGAGAGTGAAATTATGTCTAAGTCCAGCTTTGGTACATTAGAAGCAACTCTGAAACTTAACCTAAGCGTTTTTCGAAGCTACTTTTTGGCTAACTTCTTATAGGAAGGTCTAGGAGCTCTGAAAATGAACGTGCGCGTCTTTCACTCTTCCCGAGGGACTTAGAAGAATTTTGTGATATTTTTTATTAAAATGGTGTATAAGGGTATATATATAAATATATTTTATGCACTGTATATGAGCTGGCGATTTCTAAGTCTGTGGTTCCGAGAGGGGGTAACCAGGCTCACTAATAAAGGTCAAGCCACTTGGCTGCCAGAATGCCCTGCTTCAGCACAGACCAGAAAGGCATTGTGATAAGCGTATCCCCGGTATAGTCAGGGGTTAATGGGAGTCGTCCCCGTCCCCCCAGTATACGGCCAGAACCATGGACCCGGTACTTGTGGTTCGGACTCTCTCCAACCAGCCATAATGTTGTGAGAGTGAAATTATGTCTAAGTCCAGCTTTGGTACATTAGAAGCAACTCTGAAACTTAACCTAAGCGTTTTTCGAAGCTACTTTTTGGCTAACTTCTTATAGGAAGGTCTAGGAGCTCTGAAAATGAACGTGCGCGTCTTTCACTCTTCCCGAGGGACTTAGAAGAATTTTGTGATATTTTTTATTAAATGGTGTATAAGGGTATATATATAAATATATTTTATGCACTGTATATGAGCTGGCGATTTCTAAGTCTGTGGTTCCGAGAGGGGGTAACCAGGCTCACTAATAAAGGTCAAGCCACTTGGCTGCCAGAATGCCCTGCTTCAGCACAGACCAGAAAGGCATTGTGATAAGCGTATCCCCGGTATAGTCAGGGGTTAATGGGAGTCGTCCCCGTCCCCCCAGTATACGGCCAGAACCATGGACCCGGTACTTGTGGTTCGGACTCTCTCCAACCAGCCATAATGTTGTGAGAGTGAAATTATGTCTAAGTCCAGCTTTGGTACATTAGAAGCAACTCTGAAACTTAACCTAAGCGTTTTTCGAAACTACTTTTTGGCTAACTTCTTATAGGAAGGTCTAGGAGCTCTGAAAATGAACGTGCGCGTCTTTCACTCTTCCCGAGGGTCTTAGAAGAATTTTGTGATATTTTTTATTAAATGGTTTATAAGGGTATATATATAAATATATTTTATGCACTGTATATGAGCTGGCGATTTCTAAGTCTGTGGTTCCGAGAGGGGGTAACCAGGCTCACTAATAAAGGTCAAGCCACTTGGCTGCCAGAATGCCCTGCTTCAGCACAGACCAGAAAGGCATTGTGATAAGCGTATCCCCGGTATAGTCAGGGGTTAATGGGAGTCGTCCCCGTCCCCCCAGTATACGGCCAGAACCATGGACCCGGTACTTGTGGTTCGGACTCTCTCCAACCAGCCATAATGTTGTGAGAGTGAAATTATGTCTAAGTCCAGCTTTGGTACATTAGAAGCAACTCTGAAACTTAACCTAAGCGTTTTTCGAAACTACTTTTTGGCTAACTTCTTATAGGAAGGTCTAGGAGCTCTGAAAATGAACGTGCGCGTCTTTCACTCTTCCCGAGGGACTTAGAAGAATTTTGTGATATTTTTTATTAAAATGGTGTATAAGGGTATATATATAAATATATTTTATGCACTGTATATGAGCTGGCGATTTCTAAGTCTGTGGTTCCGAGAGGGGGTAACCAGGCTCACTAATAAAGGTCAAGCCACTTGGCTGCCAGAATGCCCTGCTTCAGCACAGACCAGAAAGGCATTGTGATAAGCGTATCCCCGGTATAGTCAGGGGTTAATGGGAGTCGTCCCCGTCCCCCCAGTATACGGCCAGAACCATGGACCCGGTACTTGTGGTTCGGACTCTCTCCAACCAGCCATAATGTTGTGAGAGTGAAATTATGTCTAAGTCCAGCTTTGGTACATTAGAAGCAACTCTGAAACTTAACCTAAGCGTTTTTCGAAGCTACTTTTTGGCTAACTTCTTATAGGAAGGTCTAGGAGCTCTGAAATTGAACGTGCGCGTCTTTCACTCTTCCCGAGGGACTTAGAAGAATTTTGTGATATTTTTTATTAAATGGTGTATAAGGGTATATATATAAATATATTTTATGCACTGTATATGAGCTGGCGATTTCTAAGTCTGTGGTTCCGAGAGGGGGTAACCAGGAACACTAATAAAGGTCAAGCCACTTGGCTGCCAGAATGCCCTGCTTCAGCACAGACCAGAAAGGCATTGTGATAAGCGTATCCCCGGTATAGTCAGGGGTTAATGGGAGTCGTCCCCGTCCCCCCAGTATACGGCCAGAACCATGGACCCGGTACTTGTGGTTCGGACTCTCTCCAACCAGCCATAATGTTGTGAGAGTGAAATTATGTCTAAGTCCAGCTTTGGTACATTAGAAGCAACTCTGAAACTTAACCTAAGCGTTTTTCGAAACTACTTTTTGGCTAACTTCTTATAGGAAGGTCTAGGAGCTCTGAAAATGAACGTGCGCGTCTTTCACTCTTCCCGAGGGACTTAGAAGAATTTTGTGATATTTTTTATTAAAATGGTGTATAAGGGTATATATATAAATATATTTTATGCACTGTATATGAGCTGGCGATTTCTAAGTCTGTGGTTCCGAGAGGGGGTAACCAGGCTCACTAATAAAGGTCAAGCCACTTGGCTGCCAGAATGCCCTGCTTCAGCACAGACCAGAAAGGCATTGTGATAAGCGTATCCCCGGTATAGTCAGGGGTTAATGGGAGTCGTCCCCGCCCCCCCAGTATACGGCCAGAACCATGGACCCGGTACTTGTGGTTCGGACTGTCTCCAACCAGCCATAATGTTGTGAGAGTGAAATTATGTCTAAGTCCAGCTTTGGTACATTAGAAGCAACTCTGAAACTTAACCTAAGCGTTTTTCGAAGCTACTTTTTGGCTAACTTCTTATAGGAAGGTCTAGGAGCTCTGAAAATGAACGTGCGCGTCTTTCACTCTTCCCGAGGGTCTTAGAAGAATTTTGTGATATTTTTTATTAAATGGTTTATAAGGGTATATATATAAATATATTTTATGCACTGTATATGAGCTGGCGATTTCTAAGTCTGTGGTTCCGAGAGGGGGTAACCAGGCTCACTAATAAAGGTCAAGCCACTTGGCTGCCAGAATGCCCTGCTTCAGCACAGACCAGAAAGGCATTGTGATAAGCGTATCCCCGGTATAGTCAGGGGTTAATGGGAGTCGTCCCCGTCCCCCCAGTATACGGCCAGAACCATGGACCCGGTACTTGTGGTTCGGACTGTCTCCAACCAGCCATAATGTTGTGAGAGTGAAATTATGTCTAAGTCCAGCTTTGGTACATTAGAAGCAACTCTGAAACTTAACCTAAGCGTTTTTCGAAGCTACTTTTTGGCTAACTTCTTATAGGAAGGTCTAGGAGCTCTGAAAATGAACGTGCGCGTCTTTCACTCTTCCCGAGGGACTTAGAAGAATTTTGGGATATTTTTTATTAAATGGTGTATAAGGGTATATATATAAATATATTTTATGCACTGTATATGAGCTGGCGATTTCTAAGTCTGTGGTTCCGAGAGGGGGTAACCAGGCTCACTAATAAAGGTCAAGCCACTTGGCTGCCAGAATGCCGTGCTTCAGCACAGACCAGAAAGGCATTGTGATAAGCGTATCCCCGGTATAGTCAGGGGTTAATGGGAGTCGTCCCCGCCCCCCCAGTATACGGCCAGAACCATGGACCCGGTACTTGTGGTTCGGACTGTCTCCAACCAGCCATAATGTTGTGAGAGTGAAATTATGTCTAAGTCCAGCTTTGGTACATTAGAAGCAACTCTGAAACTTAACCTAAGCGTTTTTCGAAGCTACTTTTTGGCTAACTTCTTATAGGAAGGTCTAGGAGCTCTGAAAATGAACGTGCGCGTCTTTCACTCTTCCCGAGGGACTTAGAAGAATTTTGTGATATTTTTTATTAAAATGGTGTATAAGGGTATATATATAAATATATTTTATGCACTGTATATGAGCTGGCGATTTCTAAGTCTGTGGTTCCGAGAGGGGGTAACCAGGCTCACTAATAAAGGTCAAGCCACTTGGCTGCCAGAATGCCCTGCTTCAGCACAGACCAGAAAGGCATTGTGATAAGCGTATCCCCGGTATAGTCAGGGGTTAATGGGAGTCGTCCCCGTCCCCCCAGTATACGGCCAGAACCATGGACCCGGTACTTGTGGTTCGGACTCTCTCCAACCAGCCATAATGTTGTGAGAGTGAAATTATGTCTAAGTCCAGCTTTGGTACATTAGAAGCAACTCTGAAACTTAACCTAAGCGTTTTTCGAAGCTACTTTTTGGCTAACTTCTTATAGGAAGGTCTAGGAGCTCTGAAAATGAACGTGCGCGTCTTTCACTCTTCCCGAGGGACTTAGAAGAATTTTGTGATATTTTTTATTAAATGGTGTATAAGGGTATATATATAAATATATTTTATGCACTGTATATGAGCTGGCGATTTCTAAGTCTGTGGTTCCGAGAGGGGGTAACCAGGCTCACTAATAAAGGTCAAGCCACTTGGCTGCCAGAATGCCCTGCTTCAGCACAGACCAGAAAGGCATTGTGATAAGCGTATCCCCGGTATAGTCAGGGGTTAATGGGAGTCGTCCCCGTCCCCCCAGTATACGGCCAGAACCATGGACCCGGTACTTGTGGTTCGGACTCTCTCCAACCAGCCATAATGTTGTGAGAGTGAAATTATGTCTAAGTCCAGCTTTGGTACATTAGAAGCAACTCTGAAACTTAACCTAAGCGTTTTTCGAAACTACTTTTTGGCTAACTTCTTATAGGAAGGTCTAGGAGCTCTGAAAATGAACGTGCGCGTCTTTCACTCTTCCCGAGGGTCTTAGAAGAATTTTGTGATATTTTTTATTAAATGGTTTATAAGGGTATATATATAAATATATTTTATGCACTGTATATGAGCTGGCGATTTCTAAGTCTGTGGTTCCGAGAGGGGGTAACCAGGCTCACTAATAAAGGTCAAGCCACTTGGCTGCCAGAATGCCCTGCTTCAGCACAGACCAGAAAGGCATTGTGATAAGCGTATCCCCGGTATAGTCAGGGGTTAATGGGAGTCGTCCCCGTCCCCCCAGTATACGGCCAGAACCATGGACCCGGTACTTGTGGTTCGGACTGTCTCCAACCAGCCATAATGTTGTGAGAGTGAAATTATGTCTAAGTCCAGCTTTGGTACATTAGAAGCAACTCTGAAACTTAACCTAAGCGTTTTTCGAAGCTACTTTTTGGCTAACTTCTTATAGGAAGGTCTAGGAGCTCTGAAAATGAACGTGCGCGTCTTTCACTCTTCCCGAGGGACTTAGAAGAATTTTGGGATATTTTTTATTAAATGGTGTATAAGGGTATATATATAAATATATTTTATGCACTGTATATGAGCTGGCGATTTCTAAGTCTGTGGTTCCGAGAGGGGGTAACCAGGCTCACTAATAAAGGTCAAGCCACTTGGCTGCCAGAATGCCGTGCTTCAGCACAGACCAGAAAGGCATTGTGATAAGCGTATCCCCGGTATAGTCAGGGGTTAATGGGAGTCGTCCCCGCCCCCCCAGTATACGGCCAGAACCATGGACCCGGTACTTGTGGTTCGGACTGTCTCCAACCAGCCATAATGTTGTGAGAGTGAAATTATGTCTAAGTCCAGCTTTGGTACATTAGAAGCAACTCTGAAACTTAACCTAAGCGTTTTTCGAAGCTACTTTTTGGCTAACTTCTTATAGGAAGGTCTAGGAGCTCTGAAAATGAACGTGCGCGTCTTTCACTCTTCCCGAGGGACTTAGAAGAATTTTGTGATATTTTTTATTAAAATGGTGTATAAGGGTATATATATAAATATATTTTATGCACTGTATATGAGCTGGCGATTTCTAAGTCTGTGGTTCCGAGAGGGGGTAACCAGGCTCACTAATAAAGGTCAAGCCACTTGGCTGCCAGAATGCCCTGCTTCAGCACAGACCAGAAAGGCATTGTGATAAGCGTATCCCCGGTATAGTCAGGGGTTAATGGGAGTCGTCCCCGTCCCCCCAGTATACGGCCAGAACCATGGACCCGGTACTTGTGGTTCGGACTCTCTCCAACCAGCCATAATGTTGTGAGAGTGAAATTATGTCTAAGTCCAGCTTTGGTACATTAGAAGCAACTCTGAAACTTAACCTAAGCGTTTTTCGAAGCTACTTTTTGGCTAACTTCTTATAGGAAGGTCTAGGAGCTCTGAAAATGAACGTGCGCGTCTTTCACTCTTCCCGAGGGACTTAGAAGAATTTTGTGATATTTTTTATTAAATGGTGTATAAGGGTATATATATAAATATATTTTATGCACTGTATATGAGCTGGCGATTTCTAAGTCTGTGGTTCCGAGAGGGGGTAACCAGGCTCACTAATAAAGGTCAAGCCACTTGGCTGCCAGAATGCCCTGCTTCAGCACAGACCAGAAAGGCATTGTGATAAGCGTATCCCCGGTATAGTCAGGGGTTAATGGGAGTCGTCCCCGTCCCCCCAGTATACGGCCAGAACCATGGACCCGGTACTTGTGGTTCGGACTCTCTCCAACCAGCCATAATGTTGTGAGAGTGAAATTATGTCTAAGTCCAGCTTTGGTACATTAGAAGCAACTCTGAAACTTAACCTAAGCGTTTTTCGAAACTACTTTTTGGCTAACTTCTTATAGGAAGGTCTAGGAGCTCTGAAAATGAACGTGCGCGTCTTTCACTCTTCCCGAGGGTCTTAGAAGAATTTTGTGATATTTTTTATTAAATGGTTTATAAGGGTATATATATAAATATATTTTATGCACTGTATATGAGCTGGCGATTTCTAAGTCTGTGGTTCCGAGAGGGGGTAACCAGGCTCACTAATAAAGGTCAAGCCACTTGGCTGCCAGAATGCCCTGCTTCAGCACAGACCAGAAAGGCATTGTGATAAGCGTATCCCCGGTATAGTCAGGGGTTAATGGGAGTCGTCCCCGTCCCCCCAGTATACGGCCAGAACCATGGACCCGGTACTTGTGGTTCGGACTGTCTCCAACCAGCCATAATGTTGTGAGAGTGAAATTATGTCTAAGTCCAGCTTTGGTACATTAGAAGCAACTCTGAAACTTAACCTAAGCGTTTTTCGAAGCTACTTTTTGGCTAACTTCTTATAGGAAGGTCTAGGAGCTCTGAAAATGAACGTGCGCGTCTTTCACTCTTCCCGAGGGACTTAGAAGAATTTTGGGATATTTTTTATTAAATGGTGTATAAGGGTATATATA
Source organism: Ascaphus truei (assembly GCF_040206685.1). NCBI lineage: Eukaryota > Metazoa > Chordata > Amphibia > Anura > Ascaphidae > Ascaphus > Ascaphus truei. The sequence goes on from NW_027455536.1 coordinate 414,561, forward strand.
TAAATATATTTTATGCACTGTATATGAGCTGGCGATTTCTAAGTCTGTGGTTCCGAGAGGGGGTAACCAGGCTCACTAATAAAGGTCAAGCCACTTGGCTGCCAGAATGCCGTGCTTCAGCACAGACCAGAAAGGCATTGTGATAAGCGTATCCCCGGTATAGTCAGGGGTTAATGGGAGTCGTCCCCGCCCCCCCAGTATACGGCCAGAACCATGGACCCGGTACTTGTGGTTCGGACTGTCTCCAACCAGCCATAATGTTGTGAGAGTGAAATTATGTCTAAGTCCAGCTTTGGTACATTAGAAGCAACTCTGAAACTTAACCTAAGCGTTTTTCGAAGCTACTTTTTGGCTAACTTCTTATAGGAAGGTCTAGGAGCTCTGAAAATGAACGTGCGCGTCTTTCACTCTTCCCGAGGGACTTAGAAGAATTTTGTGATATTTTTTATTAAAATGGTGTATAAGGGTATATATATAAATATATTTTATGCACTGTATATGAGCTGGCGATTTCTAAGTCTGTGGTTCCGAGAGGGGGTAACCAGGCTCACTAATAAAGGTCAAGCCACTTGGCTGCCAGAATGCCCTGCTTCAGCACAGACCAGAAAGGCATTGTGATAAGCGTATCCCCGGTATAGTCAGGGGTTAATGGGAGTCGTCCCCGTCCCCCCAGTATACGGCCAGAACCATGGACCCGGTACTTGTGGTTCGGACTCTCTCCAACCAGCCATAATGTTGTGAGAGTGAAATTATGTCTAAGTCCAGCTTTGGTACATTAGAAGCAACTCTGAAACTTAACCTAAGCGTTTTTCGAAGCTACTTTTTGGCTAACTTCTTATAGGAAGGTCTAGGAGCTCTGAAAATGAACGTGCGCGTCTTTCACTCTTCCCGAGGGACTTAGAAGAATTTTGTGATATTTTTTATTAAATGGTGTATAAGGGTATATATATAAATATATTTTATGCACTGTATATGAGCTGGCGATTTCTAAGTCTGTGGTTCCGAGAGGGGGTAACCAGGCTCACTAATAAAGGTCAAGCCACTTGGCTGCCAGAATGCCCTGCTTCAGCACAGACCAGAAAGGCATTGTGATAAGCGTATCCCCGGTATAGTCAGGGGTTAATGGGAGTCGTCCCCGTCCCCCCAGTATACGGCCAGAACCATGGACCCGGTACTTGTGGTTCGGACTCTCTCCAACCAGCCATAATGTTGTGAGAGTGAAATTATGTCTAAGTCCAGCTTTGGTACATTAGAAGCAACTCTGAAACTTAACCTAAGCGTTTTTCGAAGCTACTTTTTGGCTAACTTCTTATAGGAAGGTCTAGGAGCTCTGAAAATGAACGTGCGCGTCTTTCACTCTTCCCGAGGGACTTAGAAGAATTTTGTGATATTTTTTATTAAAATGGTGTATAAGGGTATATATATAAATATATTTTATGCACTGTATATGAGCTGGCGATTTCTAAGTCTGTGGTTCCGAGAGGGGGTAACCAGGCTCACTAATAAAGGTCAAGCCACTTGGCTGCCAGAATGCCCTGCTTCAGCACAGACCAGAAAGGCATTGTGATAAGCGTATCCCCGGTATAGTCAGGGGTTAATGGGAGTCGTCCCCGTCCCCCCAGTATACGGCCAGAACCATGGACCCGGTACTTGTGGTTCGGACTCTCTCCAACCAGCCATAATGTTGTGAGAGTGAAATTATGTCTAAGTCCAGCTTTGGTACATTAGAAGCAACTCTGAAACTTAACCTAAGCGTTTTTCAAAGCTACTTTTTGGCTAACTTCTTATAGGAAGGTCTAGGAGCTCTGAAAATGAACGTGCGCGTCTTTCACTCTTCCCGAGGGACTTAGAAGAATTTTGTGATATTTTTTATTAAATGGTGTATAAGGGTATATATATAAATATATTTTATGCACTGTATATGAGCTGGCGATTTCTAAGTCTGTGGTTCCGAGAGGGGGTAACCAGGCTCACTAATAAAGGTCAAGCCACTTGGCTGCCAGAATGCCCTGCTTCAGCACAGACCAGAAAGGCATTGTGATAAGCGTATCCCCGGTATAGTCAGGGGTTAATGGGAGTCGTCCCCGTCCCCCCAGTATACGGCCAGAACCATGGACCCGGTACTTGTGGTTCGGACTCTCTCCAACCAGCCATAATGTTGTGAGAGTGAAATTATGTCTAAGTCCAGCTTTGGTACATTAGAAGCAACTCTGAAACTTAACCTAAGCGTTTTTCGAAGCTACTTTTTGGCTAACTTCTTATAGGAAGGTCTAGGAGCTCTGAAAATGAACGTGCGCGTCTTTCACTCTTCCCGAGGGACTTAGAAGAATTTTGTGATATTTTTTATTAAATGGTGTATAAGGGTATATATATAAATATATTTTATGCACTGTATATGAGCTGGCGATTTCTAAGTCTGTGGTTCCGAGAGGGGGTAACCAGGCTCACTAATAAAGGTCAAGCCACTTGGCTGCCAGAATGCCCTGCTTCAGCACAGACCAGAAAGGCATTGTGATAAGCGTATCCCCGGTATAGTCAGGGGTTAATGGGAGTCGTCCCCGTCCCCCCAGTATACGGCCAGAACCATGGACCCGGTACTTGTGGTTCGGACTCTCTCCAACCAGCCATAATGTTGTGAGAGTGAAATTATGTCTAAGTCCAGCTTTGGTACATTAGAAGCAACTCTGAAACTTAACCTAAGCGTTTTTCGAAGCTACTTTTTGGCTAACTTCTTATAGGAAGGTCTAGGAGCTCTGAAAATGAACGTGCGCGTCTTTCACTCTTCCCGAGGGACTTAGAAGAATTTTGTGATATTTTTTATTAAAATGGTGTATAAGGGTATATATATAAATATATTTTATGCACTGTATATGAGCTGGCGATTTCTAAGTCTGTGGTTCCGAGAGGGGGTAACCAGGCTCACTAATAAAGGTCAAGCCACTTGGCTGCCAGAATGCCCTGCTTCAGCACAGACCAGAAAGGCATTGTGATAAGCGTATCCCCGGTATAGTCAGGGGTTAATGGGAGTCGTCCCCGTCCCCCCAGTATACGGCCAGAACCATGGACCCGGTACTTGTGGTTCGGACTCTCTCCAACCAGCCATAATGTTGTGAGAGTGAAATTATGTCTAAGTCCAGCTTTGGTACATTAGAAGCAACTCTGAAACTTAACCTAAGCGTTTTTCGAAGCTACTTTTTGGCTAACTTCTTATAGGAAGGTCTAGGAGCTCTGAAAATGAACGTGCGCGTCTTTCACTCTTCCCGAGGGACTTAGAAGAATTTTGTGATATTTTTTATTAAATGGTGTATAAGGGTATATATATAAATATATTTTATGCACTGTATATGAGCTGGCGATTTCTAAGTCTGTGGTTCCGAGAGGGGGTAACCAGGCTCACTAATAAAGGTCAAGCCACTTGGCTGCCAGAATGCCCTGCTTCAGCACAGACCAGAAAGGCATTGTGATAAGCGTATCCCCGGTATAGTCAGGGGTTAATGGGAGTCGTCCCCGTCCCCCCAGTATACGGCCAGAACCATGGACCCGGTACTTGTGGTTCGGACTGTCTCCAACCAGCCATAATGTTGTGAGAGTGAAATTATGTCTAAGTCCAGCTTTGGTACATTAGAAGCAACTCTGAAACTTAACCTAAGCGTTTTTCGAAGCTACTTTTTGGCTAACTTCTTATAGGAAGGTCTAGGAGCTCTGAAAATGAACGTGCGCGTCTTTCACTCTTCCCGAGGGACTTAGAAGAATTTTGTGATATTTTTTATTAAAATGGTGTATAAGGGTATATATATAAATATATTTTATGCACTGTATATGAGCTGGCGATTTCTAAGTCTGTGGTTCCGAGAGGGGGTAACCAGGCTCACTAATAAAGGTCAAGCCACTTGGCTGCCAGAATGCCCTGCTTCAGCACAGACCAGAAAGGCATTGTGATAAGCGTATCCCCGGTATAGTCAGGGGTTAATGGGAGTCGTCCCCGTCCCCCCAGTATACGGCCAGAACCATGGACCCGGTACTTGTGGTTCGGACTGTCTCCAACCAGCCATAATGTTGTGAGAGTGAAATTATGTCTAAGTCCAGCTTTGGTACATTAGAAGCAACTCTGAAACTTAACCTAAGCGTTTTTCGAAGCTACTTTTTGGCTAACTTCTTATAGGAAGGTCTAGGAGCTCTGAAAATGAACGTGCGCGTCTTTCACTCTTCCCGAGGGATTTAGAAGAATTTTGTGATATTTTTTATTAAAATGGTGTATAAGGGTATATATATAAATATATTTTATGCACTGTATATGAGCTGGCGATTTCTAAGTCTGTGGTTCCGAGAGGGGGTAACCAGGCTCACTAATAAAGGTCAAGCCACTTGGCTGCCAGAATGCCCTGCTTCAGCACAGACCAGAAAGGCATTGTGATAAGCGTATCCCCGGTATAGTCAGGGGTTAATGGGAGTCGTCCCCGTCCCCCCAGTATACGGCCAGAACCATGGACCCGGTACTTGTGGTTCGGACTGTCTCCAACCAGCCATAATGTTGTGAGAGTGAAATTATGTCTAAGTCCAGCTTTGGTACATTAGAAGCAACTCTGAAACTTAACCTAAGCGTTTTTCGAAGCTACTTTTTGGCTAACTTCTTATAGGAAGGTCTAGGAGCTCTGAAAATGAACGTGCGCGTCTTTCACTCTTCCCGAGGGACTTAGAAGAATTTTGTGATATTTTTTATTAAAATGGTGTATAAGGGTATATATATAAATATATTTTATGCACTGTATATGAGCTGGCGATTTCTAAGTCTGTGGTTCCGAGAGGGGGTAACCAGGCTCACTAATAAAGGTCAAGCCACTTGGCTGCCAGAATGCCCTGCTTCAGCACAGACCAGAAAGGCATTGTGATAAGCGTATCCCCGGTATAGTCAGGGGTTAATGGGAGTCGTCCCCGTCCCCCCAGTATACGGCCAGAACCATGGACCCGGTACTTGTGGTTCGGACTGTCTCCAACCAGCCATAATGTTGTGAGAGTGAAATTATGTCTAAGTCCAGCTTTGGTACATTAGAAGCAACTCTGAAACTTAACCTAAGCGTTTTTCGAAGCTACTTTTTGGCTAACTTCTTATAGGAAGGTCTAGGAGCTCTGAAAATGAACGTGCGCGTCTTTCACTCTTCCCGAGGGACTTAGAAGAATTTTGTGATATTTTTTATTAAAATGGTGTATAAGGGTATATATATAAATATATTTTATGCACTGTATATGAGCTGGCGATTTCTAAGTCTGTGGTTCCGAGAGGGGGTAACCAGGCTCACTAATAAAGGTCAAGCCACTTGGCTGCCAGAATGCCCTGCTTCAGCACAGACCAGAAAGGCATTGTGATAAGCGTATCCCCGGTATAGTCAGGGGTTAATGGGAGTCGTCCCCGTCCCCCCAGTATACGGCCAGAACCATGGACCCGGTACTTGTGGTTCGGACTGTCTCCAACCAGCCATAATGTTGTGAGAGTGAAATTATGTCTAAGTCCAGCTTTGGTACATTAGAAGCAACTCTGAAACTTAACCTAAGCGTTTTTCGAAGCTACTTTTTGGCTAACTTCTTATAGGAAGGTCTAGGAGCTCTGAAAATGAACGTGCGCGTCTTTCACTCTTCCCGAGGGACTTAGAAGAATTTTGTGATATTTTTTATTAAAATGGTGTATAAGGGTATATATATAAATATATTTTATGCACTGTATATGAGCTGGCGATTTCTAAGTCTGTGGTTCCGAGAGGGGGTAACCAGGCTCACTAATAAAGGTCAAGCCACTTGGCTGCCAGAATGCCCTGCTTCAGCACAGACCAGAAAGGCATTGTGATAAGCGTATCCCCGGTATAGTCAGGGGTTAATGGGAGTCGTCCCCGTCCCCCCAGTATACGGCCAGAACCATGGACCCGGTACTTGTGGTTCGGACTGTCTCCAACAAGCCATAATGTTGTGAGAGTGAAATTATGTCTAAGTCCAGCTTTGGTACATTAGAAGCAACTCTGAAACTTAACCTAAGCGTTTTTCGAAGCTACTTTTTGGCTAACTTCTTATAGGAAGGTCTAGGAGCTCTGAAAATGAACGTGCGCGTCTTTCACTCTTCCCGAGGGACTTAGAAGAATTTTGTGATATTTTTTATTAAAATGGTGTATAAGGGTATATATATAAATATATTTTATGCACTGTATATGAGCTGGCGATTTCTAAGTCTGTGGTTCCGAGAGGGGGTAACCAGGCTCACTAATAAAGGTCAAGCCACTTGGCTGCCAGAATGCCCTGCTTCAGCACAGACCAGAAAGGCATTGTGATAAGCGTATCCCCGGTATAGTCAGGGGTTAATGGGAGTCGTCCCCGTCCCCCCAGTATACGGCCAGAACCATGGACCCGGTACTTGTGGTTCGGACTCTCTCCAACCAGCCATAATGTTGTGAGAGTGAAATTATGTCTAAGTCCAGCTTTGGTACATTAGAAGCAACTCTGAAACTTAACCTAAGCGTTTTTCGAAGCTACTTTTTGGCTAACTTCTTATAGGAAGGTCTAGGAGCTCTGAAAATGAACGTGCGCGTCTTTCACTCTTCCCGAGGGACTTAGAAGAATTTTGTGATATTTTTTATTAAATGGTGTATAAGGGTATATATATAAATATATTTTATGCACTGTATATGAGCTGGCGATTTCTAAGTCTGTGGTTCCGAGAGGGGGTAACCAGGCTCACTAATAAAGGTCAAGCCACTTGGCTGCCAGAATGCCCTGCTTCAGCACAGACCAGAAAGGCATTGTGATAAGCGTATCCCCGGTATAGTCAGGGGTTAATGGGAGTCGTCCCCGTCCCCCCAGTATACGGCCAGAACCATGGACCCGGTACTTGTGGTTCGGACTCTCTCCAACCAGCCATAATGTTGTGAGAGTGAAATTATGTCTAAGTCCAGCTTTGGTACATTAGAAGCAACTCTGAAACTTAACCTAAGCGTTTTTCGAAGCTACTTTTTGGCTAACTTCTTATAGGAAGGTCTAGGAGCTCTGAAAATGAACGTGCGCGTCTTTCACTCTTCCCGAGGGACTTAGAAGAATTTTGTGATATTTTTTATTAAATGGTGTATAAGGGTATATATATAAATATATTTTATGCACTGTATATGAGCTGGCGATTTCTAAGTCTGTGGTTCCGAGAGGGGGTAACCAGGCTCACTAATAAAGGTCAAGCCACTTGGCTGCCAGAATGCCCTGCTTCAGCACAGACCAGAAAGGCATTGTGATAAGCGTATCCCCGGTATAGTCAGGGGTTAATGGGAGTCGTCCCCGTCCCCCCAGTATACGGCCAGAACCATGGACCCGGTACTTGTGGTTCGGACTCTCTCCAACCAGCCATAATGTTGTGAGAGTGAAATTATGTCTAAGTCCAGCTTTGGTACATTAGAAGCAACTCTGAAACTTAACCTAAGCGTTTTTCGAAGCTACTTTTTGGCTAACTTCTTATAGGAAGGTCTAGGAGCTCTGAAAATGAACGTGCGCGTCTTTCACTCTTCCCGAGGGACTTAGAAGAATTTTGTGATATTTTTTATTAAATGGTGTATAAGGGTACTGTATATATATAAATATATTTTATGCACTGTATATGAGCTGGCGATTTCTAAGTCTGTGGTTCCGAGAGGGGGTAACCAGGCTCACTAATAAAGGTCAAGCCACTTGGCTGCCAGAATGCCCTGCTTCAGCACAGACCAGAAAGGCATTGTGATAAGCGTATCCCCGGTATAGTCAGGGGTTAATGGGAGTCGTCCCCGTCCCCCCAGTATACGGCCAGAACCATGGACCCGGTACTTGTGGTTCGGACTGTCTCCAACCAGCCATAATGTTGTGAGAGTGAAATTATGTCTAAGTCCAGCTTTGGTACATTAGAAGCAACTCTGAAACTTAACCTAAGCGTTTTTCGAAGCTACTTTTTGGCTAACTTCTTATAGGAAGGTCTAGGAGCTCTGAAAATGAACGTGCGCGTCTTTCACTCTTCCCGAGGGACTTAGAAGAATTTTGTGATATTTTTTATTAAAATGGTGTATAAGGGTATATATATAAATATATTTTATGCACTGTATATGAGCTGGCGATTTCTAAGTCTGTGGTTCCGAGAGGGGGTAACCAGGCTCACTAATAAAGGTCAAGCCACTTGGCTGCCAGAATGCCCTGCTTCAGCACAGACCAGAAAGGCATTGTGATAAGCGTATCCCCGGTATAGTCAGGGGTTAATGGGAGTCGTCCCCGTCCCCCCAGTATACGGCCAGAACCATGGACCCGGTACTTGTGGTTCGGACTGTCTCCAACCAGCCATAATGTTGTGAGAGTGAAATTATGTCTAAGTCCAGCTTTGGTACATTAGAAGCAACTCTGAAACTTAACCTAAGCGTTTTTCGAAGCTACTTTTTGGCTAACTTCTTATAGGAAGGTCTAGGAGCTCTGAAAATGAACGTGCGCGTCTTTCACTCTTCCCGAGGGACTTAGAAGAATTTTGTGATATTTTTTATTAAATGGTGTATAAGGGTATATATATAAATATATTTTATGCACTGTATATGAGCTGGCGATTTCTAAGTCTGTGGTTCCGAGAGGGGGTAACCAGGCTCACTAATAAAGGTCAAGCCACTTGGCTGCCAGAATGCCCTGCTTCAGCACAGACCAGAAAGGCATTGTGATAAGCGTATCCCCGGTATAGTCAGGGGTTAATGGGAGTCGTCCCCGTCCCCCCAGTATACGGCCAGAACCATGGACCCGGTACTTGTGGTTCGGACTCTCTCCAACCAGCCATAATGTTGTGAGAGTGAAATTATGTCTAAGTCCAGCTTTGGTACATTAGAAGCAACTCTGAAACTTAACCTAAGCGTTTTTCGAAGCTACTTTTTGGCTAACTTCTTATAGGAAGGTCTAGGAGCTCTGAAAATGAACGTGCGCGTCTTTCACTCTTCCCGAGGGACTTAGAAGAATTTTGTGATATTTTTTATTAAAATGGTGTATAAGGGTATATATATAAATATATTTTATGCACTGTATATGAGCTGGCGATTTCTAAGTCTGTGGTTCCGAGAGGGGGTAACCAGGCTCACTAATAAAGGTCAAGCCACTTGGCTGCCAGAATGCCCTGCTTCAGCACAGACCAGAAAGGCATTGTGATAAGCGTATCCCCGGTATAGTCAGGGGTTAATGGGAGTCGTCCCCGTCCCCCCAGTATACGGCCAGAACCATGGACCCGGTACTTGTGGTTCGGACTGTCTCCAACCAGCCATAATGTTGTGAGAGTGAAATTATGTCTAAGTCCAGCTTTGGTACATTAGAAGCAACTCTGAAACTTAACCTAAGCGTTTTTCGAAGCTACTTTTTGGCTAACTTCTTATAGGAAGGTCTAGGAGCTCTGAAAATGAACGTGCGCGTCTTTCACTCTTCCCGAGGGACTTAGAAGAATTTTGTGATATTTTTTATTAAAATGGTGTATAAGGGTATATATATAAATATATTTTATGCACTGTATATGAGCTGGCGATTTCTAAGTCTGTGGTTCCGAGAGGGGGTAACCAGGCTCACTAATAAAGGTCAAGCCACTTGGCTGCCAGAATGCCCTGCTTCAGCACAGACCAGAAAGGCATTGTGATAAGCGTATCCCCGGTATAGTCAGGGGTTAATGGGAGTCGTCCCCGTCCCCCCAGTATACGGCCAGAACCATGGACCCGGTACTTGTGGTTCGGACTGTCTCCAACCAGCCATAATGTTGTGAGAGTGAAATTATGTCTAAGTCCAGCTTTGGTACATTAGAAGCAACTCTGAAACTTAACCTAAGCGTTTTTCGAAGATACTTTTTTGGCTAACTTCTTATAGGAAGGTCTAGGAGCTCTGAAAATGAACGTGCGCGTCTTTCACTCTTCCCGAGGGACTTAGAAGAATTTTGGGATATTTTTTATTAAATGGTGTATAAGGGTATATATATAAATATATTTTATGCACTGTATATGAGCTGGCGATTTCTAAGTCTGTGGTTCCGAGAGGGGGTAACCAGGCTCACTAATAAAGGTCAAGCCACTTGGCTGCCAGAATGCCGTGCTTCAGCACAGACCAGAAAGGCATTGTGATAAGCGTATCCCCGGTATAGTCAGGGGTTAATGGGAGTCGTCCCCGCCCCCCCAGTATACGGCCAGAACCATGGACCCGGTACTTGTGGTTCGGACTGTCTCCAACCAGCCATAATGTTGTGCAGAGTGAAATTATGTCTAAGTCCAGCTTTGGTACATTAGAAGCAACTCTGAAACTTAACCTAAGCGTTTTTCGAAGCTACTTTTTGGCTAACTTCTTATAGGAAGGTCTAGGAGCTCTGAAAATGAACGTGCGCGTCTTTCACTCTTCCCGAGGGACTTAGAAGAATTTTGTGATATTTTTTATTAAAATGGTGTATAAGGGTATATATATAAATATATTTTATGCACTGTATATGAGCTGGCGATTTCTAAGTCTGTGGTTCCGAGAGGGGGTAACCAGGCTCACTAATAAAGGTCAAGCCACTTGGCTGCCAGAATGCCCTGCTTCAGCACAGACCAGAAAGGCATTGTGATAAGCGTATCCCCGGTATAGTCAGGGGTTAATGGGAGTCGTCCCCGTCCCCCCAGTATACGGCCAGAACCATGGACCCGGTACTTGTGGTTCGGACTCTCTCCAACCAGCCATAATGTTGTGAGAGTGAAATTATGTCTAAGTCCAGCTTTGGTACATTAGAAGCAACTCTGAAACTTAACCTAAGCGTTTTTCGAAGCTACTTTTTGGCTAACTTCTTATAGGAAGGTCTAGGAGCTCTGAAAATGAACGTGCGCGTCTTTCACTCTTCCCGAGGGACTTAGAAGAATTTTGTGATATTTTTTATTAAATGGTGTATAAGGGTATATATATAAATATATTTTATGCACTGTATATGAGCTGGCGATTTCTAAGTCTGTGGTTCCGAGAGGGGGTAACCAGGCTCACTAATAAAGGTCAAGCCACTTGGCTGCCAGAATGCCCTGCTTCAGCACAGACCAGAAAGGCATTGTGATAAGCGTATCCCCGGTATAGTCAGGGGTTAATGGGAGTCGTCCCCGTCCCCCCAGTATACGGCCAGAACCATGGACCCGGTACTTGTGGTTCGGACTCTCTCCAACCAGCCATAATGTTGTGAGAGTGAAATTATGTCTAAGTCCAGCTTTGGTACATTAGAAGCAACTCTGAAACTTAACCTAAGCGTTTTTCGAAGCTACTTTTTGGCTAACTTCTTATAGGAAGGTCTAGGAGCTCTGAAAATGAACGTGCGCGTCTTTCACTCTTCCCGAGGGACTTAGAAGAATTTTGTGATATTTTTTATTAAAATGGTGTATAAGGGTATATATATAAATATATTTTATGCACTGTATATGAGCTGGCGATTTCTAAGTCTGTGGTTCCGAGAGGGGGTAACCAGGCTCACTAATAAAGGTCAAGCCACTTGGCTGCCAGAATGCCCTGCTTCAGCACAGACCAGAAAGGCATTGTGACGTATCCCCGGTATAGTCAGGGGTTAATGGGAGTCGTCCCCGTCCCCCAGTATACGGCCAGAACCATGGACCCGGTACTTGTGGTTCGGACTGTCTCCAACCAGCCATAATGTTGTGAGAGTGAAATTATGTCTAAGTCCAGCTTTGGTACATTAGAAGCAACTCTGAAACTTAACCTAAGCGTTTTTCGAAGCTACTTTTTGGCTAACTTCTTATAGGAAGGTCTAGGAGCTCTGAAAATGAACGTGCGCGTCTTTCACTCTTCCCGAGGGACTTAGAAGAATTTTGGGATATTTTTTATTAAATGGTGTATAAGGGTATATATATAAATATATTTTATGCACTGTATATGAGCTGGCGATTTCTAAGTCTGTGGTTCCGAGAGGGGGTAACCAGGCTCACTAATAAAGGTCAAGCCACTTGGCTGCCAGAATGCCGTGCTTCAGCACAGACCAGAAAGGCATTGTGATAAGCGTATCCCCGGTATAGTCAGGGGTTAATGGGAGTCGTCCCCGCCCCCCCAGTATACGGCCAGAACCATGGACCCGGTACTTGTGGTTCGGACTGTCTCCAACCAGCCATAATGTTGTGAGAGTGAAATTATGTCTAAGTCCAGCTTTGGTACATTAGAAGCAACTCTGAAACTTAACCTAAGCGTTTTTCGAAGCTACTTTTTGGCTAACTTCTTATAGGAAGGTCTAGGAGCTCTGAAAATGAACGTGCGCGTCTTTCACTCTTCCCGAGGGACTTAGAAGAATTTTGTGATATTTTTTATTAAAATGGTGTATAAGGGTATATATATAAATATATTTTATGCACTGTATATGAGCTGGCGATTTCTAAGTCTGTGGTTCCGAGAGGGGGTAACCAGGCTCACTAATAAAGGTCAAGCCACTTGGCTGCCAGAATGCCCTGCTTCAGCACAGACCAGAAAGGCATTGTGATAAGCGTATCCCCGGTATAGTCAGGGGTTAATGGGAGTCGTCCCCGTCCCCCCAGTATACGGCCAGAACCATGGACCCGGTACTTGTGGTTCGGACTCTCTCCAACCAGCCATAATGTTGTGAGAGTGAAATTATGTCTAAGTCCAGCTTTGGTACATTAGAAGCAACTCTGAAACTTAACCTAAGCGTTTTTCGAAGCTACTTTTTGGCTAACTTCTTATAGGAAGGTCTAGGAGCTCTGAAAATGAACGTGCGCGTCTTTCACTCTTCCCGAGGGACTTAGAAGAATTTTGTGATATTTTTTATTAAATGGTGTATAAGGGTATATATATAAATATATTTTATGCACTGTATATGAGCTGGCGATTTCTAAGTCTGTGGTTCCGAGAGGGGGTAACCAGGCTCACTAATAAAGGTCAAGCCACTTGGCTGCCAGAATGCCCTGCTTCAGCACAGACCAGAAAGGCATTGTGATAAGCGTATCCCCGGTATAGTCAGGGGTTAATGGGAGTCGTCCCCGTCCCCCCAGTATACGGCCAGAACCATGGACCCGGTACTTGTGGTTCGGACTCTCTCCAACCAGCCATAATGTTGTGAGAGTGAAATTATGTCTAAGTCCAGCTTTGGTACATTAGAAGCAACTCTGAAACTTAACCTAAGCGTTTTTCGAAGCTACTTTTTGGCTAACTTCTTATAGGAAGGTCTAGGAGCTCTGAAAATGAACGTGCGCGTCTTTCACTCTTCCCGAGGGACTTAGAAGAATTTTGTGATATTTTTTATTAAATGGTGTATAAGGGTATATATATAAATATATTTTATGCACTGTATATGAGCTGGCGATTTCTAAGTCTGTGGTTCCGAGAGGGGGTAACCAGGCTCACTAATAAAGGTCAAGCCACTTGGCTGCCAGAATGCCCTGCTTCAGCACAGACCAGAAAGGCATTGTGATAAGCGTATCCCCGGTATAGTCAGGGGTTAATGGGAGTCGTCCCCGTCCCCCCAGTATACGGCCAGAACCATGGACCCGGTACTTGTGGTTCGGACTCTCTCCAACCAGCCATAATGTTGTGAGAGTGAAATTATGTCTAAGTCCAGCTTTGGTACATTAGAAGCAACTCTGAAACTTAACCTAAGCGTTTTTCGAAGCTACTTTTTGGCTAACTTCTTATAGGAAGGTCTAGGAGCTCTGAAAATGAACGTGCGCGTCTTTCACTCTTCCCGAGGGACTTAGAAGAATTTTGTGATATTTTTTATTAAAATGGTGTATAAGGGTATATATATAAATATATTTTATGCACTGTATATGAGCTGGCGATTTCTAAGTCTGTGGTTCCGAGAGGGGGTAACCAGGCTCACTAATAAAGGTCAAGCCACTTGGCTGCCAGAATGCCCTGCTTCAGCACAGACCAGAAAGGCATTGTGATAAGCGTATCCCCGGTATAGTCAGGGGTTAATGGGAGTCGTCCCCGTCCCCCCAGTATACGGCCAGAACCATGGACCCGGTACTTGTGGTTCGGACTGTCTCCAACCAGCCATAATGTTGTGAGAGTGAAATTATGTCTAAGTCCAGCTTTGGTACATTAGAAGCAACTCTGAAACTTAACCTAAGCGTTTTTCGAAGCTACTTTTTGGCTAACTTCTTATAGGAAGGTCTAGGAGCTCTGAAAATGAACGTGCGCGTCTTTCACTCTTCCCGAGGGACTTAGAAGAATTTTGTGATATTTTTTATTAAAATGGTGTATAAGGGTATATATATATATATTTTATGCACTGTATATGAGCTGGCGATTTCTAAGTCTGTGGTTCCGAGAGGGGGTAACCAGGCTCACTAATAAAGGTCAAGCCACTTGGCTGCCAGAATGCCCTGCTTCAGCACAGACCAGAAAGGCATTGTGATAAGCGTATCCCCGGTATAGTCAGGGGTTAATGGGAGTCGTCCCCGTCCCCCCAGTATACGGCCAGAACCATGGACCCGGTACTTGTGGTTCGGACTGTCTCCAACCAGCCATAATGTTGTGAGAGTGAAATTATGTCTAAGTCCAGCTTTGGTACATTAGAAGCAACTCTGAAACTTAACCTAAGCGTTTTTCGAAGCTACTTTTTGGCTAACTTCTTATAGGAAGGTCTAGGAGCTCTGAAAATGAACGTGCGCGTCTTTCACTCTTCCCGAGGGACTTAGAAGAATTTTGTGATATTTTTTATTAAATGGTGTATAAGGGTATATATATAAATATATTTTATGCACTGTATATGAGCTGGCGATTTCTAAGTCTGTGGTTCCGAGAGGGGGTAACCAGGCTCACTAATAAAGGTCAAGCCACTTGGCTGCCAGAATGCCGTGCTTCAGCACAGACCAGAAAGGCATTGTGATAAGCGTATCCCCGGTATAGTCAGGGGTTAATGGGAGTCGTCCCCGCCCCCCCAGTATACGGCCAGAACCATGGACCCGGTACTTGTGGTTCGGACTGTCTCCAACCAGCCATAATGTTGTGAGAGTGAAATTATGTCTAAGTCCAGCTTTGGTACATTAGAAGCAACTCTGAAACTTAACCTAAGCGTTTTTCGAAGCTACTTTTTGGCTAACTTCTTATAGGAAGGTCTAGGAGCTCTGAAAATGAACGTGCGCGTCTTTCACTCTTCCCGAGGGACTTAGAAGAATTTTGTGATATTTTTTATTAAAATGGTGTATAAGGGTATATATATATATATTTTATGCACTGTATATGAGCTGGCGATTTCTAAGTCTGTGGTTCCGAGAGGGGGTAACCAGGCTCACTAATAAAGGTCAAGCCACTTGGCTGCCAGAATGCCCTGCTTCAGCACAGACCAGAAAGGCATTGTGATAAGCGTATCCCCGGTATAGTCAGGGGTTAATGGGAGTCGTCCCCGTCCCCCCAGTATACGGCCAGAACCATGGACCCGGTACTTGTGGTTCGGACTGTCTCCAACCAGCCATAATGTTGTGAGAGTGAAATTATGTCTAAGTCCAGCTTTGGTACATTAGAAGCAACTCTGAAACTTAACCTAAGCGTTTTTCGAAGCTACTTTTTGGCTAACTTCTTATAGGAAGGTCTAGGAGCTCTGAAAATGAACGTGCGCGTCTTTCACTCTTCCCGAGGGACTTAGAAGAATTTTGTGATATTTTTTATTAAATGGTGTATAAGGGTATATATATAAATATATTTTATGCACTGTATATGAGCTGGCGATTTCTAAGTCTGTGGTTCCGAGAGGGGGTAACCAGGCTCACTAATAAAGGTCAAGCCACTTGGCTGCCAGAATGCCGTGCTTCAGCACAGACCAGAAAGGCATTGTGATAAGCGTATCCCCGGTATAGTCAGGGGTTAATGGGAGTCGTCCCCGCCCCCCCAGTATACGGCCAGAACCATGGACCCGGTACTTGTGGTTCGGACTGTCTCCAACCAGCCATAATGTTGTGAGAGTGAAATTATGTCTAAGTCCAGCTTTGGTACATTAGAAGCAACTCTGAAACTTAACCTAAGCGTTTTTCGAAGCTACTTTTTGGCTAACTTCTTATAGGAAGGTCTAGGAGCTCTGAAAATGAACGTGCGCGTCTTTCACTCTTCCCGAGGGACTTAGAAGAATTTTGTGATATTTTTTATTAAAATGGTGTATAAGGGTATATATATAAATATATTTTATGCACTGTATATGAGCTGGCGATTTCTAAGTCTGTGGTTCCGAGAGGGGGTAACCAGGCTCACTAATAAAGGTCAAGCCACTTGGCTGCCAGAATGCCCTGCTTCAGCACAGACCAGAAAGGCATTGTGATAAGCGTATCCCCGGTATAGTCAGGGGTTAATGGGAGTCGTCCCCGCCCCCCCAGTATACGGCCAGAACCATGGACCCGGTACTTGTGGTTCGGACTGTCTCCAACCAGCCATAATGTTGTGAGAGTGAAATTATGTCTAAGTCCAGCTTTGGTACATTAGAAGCAACTCTGAAACTTAACCTAAGCGTTTTTCGAAGCTACTTTTTGGCTAACTTCTTATAGGAAGGTCTAGGAGCTCTGAAAATGAACGTGCGCGTCTTTCACTCTTCCCGAGGGACTTAGAAGAATTTTGTGATATTTTTTATTAAAATGGTGTATAAGGGTATATATATAAATATATTTTATGCACTGTATATGAGCTGGCGATTTCTAAGTCTGTGGTTCCGAGAGGGGGTAACCAGGCTCACTAATAAAGGTCAAGCCACTTGGCTGCCAGAATGCCCTGCTTCAGCACAGACCAGAAAGGCATTGTGATAAGCGTATCCCCGGTATAGTCAGGGGTTAATGGGAGTCGTCCCCGTCCCCCCAGTATACGGCCAGAACCATGGACCCGGTACTTGTGGTTCGGACTCTCTCCAACCAGCCATAATGTTGTGAGAGTGAAATTATGTCTAAGTCCAGCTTTGGTACATTAGAAGCAACTCTGAAACTTAACCTAAGCGTTTTTCGAAGCTACTTTTTGGCTAACTTCTTATAGGAAGGTCTAGGAGCTCTGAAAATGAACGTGCGCGTCTTTCACTCTTCCCGAGGGACTTAGAAGAATTTTGTGATATTTTTTATTAAATGGTGTATAAGGGTATATATATAAATATATTTTATGCACTGTATATGAGCTGGCGATTTCTAAGTCTGTGGTTCCGAGAGGGGGTAACCAGGCTCACTAATAAAGGTCAAGCCACTTGGCTGCCAGAATGCCCTGCTTCAGCACAGACCAGAAAGGCATTGTGATAAGCGTATCCCCGGTATAGTCAGGGGTTAATGGGAGTCGTCCCCGTCCCCCCAGTATACGGCCAGAACCATGGACCCGGTACTTGTGGTTCGGACTCTCTCCAACCAGCCATAATGTTGTGAGAGTGAAATTATGTCTAAGTCCAGCTTTGGTACATTAGAAGCAACTCTGAAACTTAACCTAAGCGTTTTTCGAAGCTACTTTTTGGCTAACTTCTTATAGGAAGGTCTAGGAGCTCTGAAAATGAACGTGCGCGTCTTTCACTCTTCCCGAGGGACTTAGAAGAAATTTGTGATATTTTTTATTAAAATGGTGTATAAGGGTATATATATAAATATATTTTATGCACTGTATATGAGCTGGCGATTTCTAAGTCTGTGGTTCCGAGAGGGGGTAACCAGGCTCACTAATAAAGGTCAAGCCACTTGGCTGCCAGAATGCCCTGCTTCAGCACAGACCAGAAAGGCATTGTGATAAGCGTATCCCCGGTATAGTCAGGGGTTAATGGGAGTCGTCCCCGTCCCCCCAGTATACGGCCAGAACCATGGACCCGGTACTTGTGGTTCGGACCCTCTCCAACCAGCCATAATGTTGTGAGAGTGAAATTATGTCTAAGTCCAGCTTTGGTACATTAGAAGCAACTCTGAAACTTAACCTAAGCGTTTTTCGAAGCTACTTTTTGGCTAACTTCTTATAGGAAGGTCTAGGAGCTCTGAAAATGAACGTGCGCGTCTTTCACTCTTCCCGAGGGACTTAGAAGAATTTTGTGATATTTTTTATTAAAATGGTGTATAAGGGTATATATATAAATATATTTTATGCACTGTATATGAGCTGGCGATTTCTAAGTCTGTGGTTCCGAGAGGGGGTAACCAGGCTCACTAATAAAGGTCAAGCCACTTGGCTGCCAGAATGCCCTGCTTCAGCACAGACCAGAAAGGCATTGTGATAAGCGTATCCCCGGTATAGTCAGGGGTTAATGGGAGTCGTCCCCGTCCCCCCAGTATACGGCCAGAACCATGGACCCGGTACTTGTGGTTCGGACTCTCTCCAACCAGCCATAATGTTGTGAGAGTGAAATTATGTCTAAGTCCAGCTTTGGTACATTAGAAGCAACTCTGAAACTTAACCTAAGCGTTTTTCGAAACTACTTTTTGGCTAACTTCTTATAGGAAGGTCTAGGAGCTCTGAAAATGAACGTGCGCGTCTTTCACTCTTCCCGAGGGACTTAGAAGAATTTTGTGATATTTTTTATTAAAATGGTGTATAAGGGTATATATATAAATATATTTTATGCACTGTATATGAGCTGGCGATTTCTAAGTCTGTGGTTCCGAGAGGGGGTAACCAGGCTCACTAATAAAGGTCAAGCCACTTGGCTGCCAGAATGCCCTGCTTCAGCACAGACCAGAAAGGCATTGTGATAAGCGTATCCCCGGTATAGTCAGGGGTTAATGGGAGTCGTCCCCGCCCCCCCAGTATACGGCCAGAACCATGGACCCGGTACTTGTGGTTCGGACTGTCTCCAACCAGCCATAATGTTGTGAGAGTGAAATTATGTCTAAGTCCAGCTTTGGTACATTAGAAGCAACTCTGAAACTTAACCTAAGCGTTTTTCGAAGCTACTTTTTGGCTAACTTCTTATAGGAAGGTCTAGGAGCTCTGAAAATGAACGTGCGCGTCTTTCACTCTTCCCGAGGGACTTAGAAGAATTTTGTGATATTTTTTATTAAAATGGTGTATAAGGGTATATATATAAATATATTTTATGCACTGTATATGAGCTGGCGATTTCTAAGTCTGTGGTTCCGAGAGGGGGTAACCAGGCTCACTAATAAAGGTCAAGCCACTTGGCTGCCAGAATGCCCTGCTTCAGCACAGACCAGAAAGGCATTGTGATAAGCGTATCCCCGGTATAGTCAGGGGTTAATGGGAGTCGTCCCCGCCCCCCCAGTATACGGCCAGAACCATGGACCCGGTACTTGTGGTTCGGACTGTCTCCAACCAGCCATAATGTTGTGAGAGTGAAATTATGTCTAAGTCCAGCTTTGGTACATTAGAAGCAACTCTGAAACTTAACCTAAGCGTTATTCGAAGCTACTTTTTGGCTAACTTCTTATAGGAAGGTCTAGGAGCTCTGAAAATGAACGTGCGCGTCTTTCACTCTTCCCGAGGGACTTAGAAGAATTTTGTGATATTTTTTATTAAAATGGTGTACTGTATAAAGCTATATATATAAATATATTTTATGCACTGTATATGAGCTGGCGATTTCTAAGTCTGTGGTTCCGAGAGGGGGTAACCAGGCTCACTAATAAAGGTCAAGCCACTTCAACAGGTCAACAGGAAGGGAGAAAAAGTACTTTCTACCCATTTTTAGGTTCAGCGGTAAAACGGCAAGTTTCTATGGAACTGCATCTCGTCTTGTGACTGTGGTTTTCCCGGTCACACAAAAATGCTGAAATTCGACTTATACAGTGTTTTTGCTTATTAAACTTGATGAATTCTCTCCTCTTGACTGTAGAATAGTGTGTAAAGCAAAGCACAATACATTCCTATGTGTAGAAGCAAAGATATACGCGATTTCACAATGTGTTCCCAAAACAGCTGTGAGCAACTTTTTTACACAACGTTAACAACACATTTGAAGCTCAATATTTCATGGGCTGAAACGGGGAAGATAGAAAACGTGTGCCCTGTAAAGGCGAAGTCTGTGGCATTAACAGGAAGGGAGAAAAAGTACTTTCTACCCATTTTTAGGTTCAGCGGTAAAATGGCAAGTTTCTATGGAACTGCATCTCGGATTGTGACTGTGGTTTTCCCGGTCACACAAAAATGCTGAAATTCGACTTATACAGTGTTTTTGCTAATTAAACTTGATGAATTCTCTCCTCTTGACTGTAGAATAGTGTGTAAAGCAAAGCACAATACATTGCTACGTGTAGAAGCAAAGATATACGCGATTTCACAATGTGTTCCTAGAACAGCTGTGAGCAACTTTTTTACACCACGTTAACAACACATTTGAAGCTCAATATTTCATGGGCTGAAGCGGGGAAGATAGAAAACGTGTGCCCTGTAAAGGCGAAGTCTGTGGCATTAACAGGAAGGGAGAAAAAGTACTTTCTACCCATTTTTAGGTTCAGCGGTAAAATGGCAAGTTTCTATGGAACTGCATCTCGGCTTGTGACTGTGGTTTTCCCGGTCACACAAAAATGCTGAAATTCGACTTATACAGTGTTTTTGCTTATTAAACTTGATGAATTCTCTCCTCTTGACTGTAGAATAGTGTGTAAAGCAAAGCACAATACATTGCTATGTGTAGAAGCAAACATATACGCGATTTCACAATGTGTTCCTAGAACAGCTGTGAGCAACTTTTTTACACAATGTTAACAACACATTTAAAGCTCAATATTTCATGGGCTGAAGCGGGGAAGATAGAAAACGTGTGCCCTGTAAAGGCGAAGTCTGTGGCATTAACAGGAAGGGAGAAAAAGTACTTTCTACCCATTTTTAGGTTCCGCGGTAAAATGGCAAGTTCCTATGGATCTGAATCTCGGCTTGTGACTGTGGTTTTCCCGGTCACACAAAAATGCTGAAATTCGACTTATACAGTGTTTTTGCTAATTAAACTTGATGAATTCTCTCCTCTTGACTGTAGCATAGTGTGTAAAGCAAAGCACAATACATTGCTATGTGTAGAAGCAAAGATATACGCGATTTCACAATGTGTTCCTAGAACAGCTGTGAGCAACTTTTTTACACCACGTTAACAACACATTTGAAGCTCAATATTTCATGGGCTGAAGCGGGGAAGATAGAAAACGTGTGCCCTGTAAAGGCGAAGTCTGTGGCATTAACAGGAAGGGAGAAAAAGTACTTTCTACCCATTTTTAGGTTCAGCGGTAAAATGGCAAGTTTCTATGGAACTGCATCTCGGCTTGTGACTGTGGTTTTCCCGGTCACACAAAAATGCTGAAATTCGACTTATACAGTGTTTTTGCTTATTAAACTTGATGAATTCTCTCCTCTTGACTGTAGAATAGTGTGTAAAGCAAAGCACAATACATTGCTATGTGTAGAAGCAAACATATACGCGATTTCACAATGTGTTCCTAGAACAGCTGTGAGCAACTTTTTTACACAATGTTAACAACACATTTAAAGCTCAATATTTCATGGGCTGAAGCGGGGAAGATAGAAAACGTGTGCCCTGTAAAGGCGAAGTCTGTGGCATTAACAGGAAGGGAGAAAAAGTACTTTCTACCCATTTTTAGGTTCAGCGGTAAAATGGCAAGTTTCTATGGAACTGCATCTCGGCTTGTGACTGTGGTTTTCCCGGTCACACAAAAATGCTGAAATTCGACTTATACAGTGTTTTTGCTTATTAAACTTGATGAATTCTCTCCTCTTGAGTGTAGAATAGTGTGTAAAGCAAAGCACAATACATTCCTATGTGTAGAAGAAAAGATATACGCGATTTCACAATGTGTTCCTAGAACAGCTGTGAACAACTTTTTTACACAAAGTTAACAACACATTTGAAGCTCAATATTTCATGGGCTGAAGCGGGGAAGATAGAAAACGTGTGCCCTGTAAAGGCGAAGTCTGTGGCATTAACAGGAAGGGAGTAAAAGTACTTTCTACCCATTTTTAGGTTCAGCGGTAAAATGGCAAGTTTCTATGGAACTGCATCTCGTCTTGTGACTGTGGTTTTCCCGGTCACACAAAAATGCTGAAATTCGACTTATACAGTGTTTTTGCTTATTAAACTTGATGAATTCTCTCCTCTTGACTGTAGAATAGTGTGTAAAGCAAAGCACAATACATTGCTATGTGTAGAAGCAAAGATATACGCGATTTCACAATGTGTTCCTAGAACAGCTGTGAGCAACTTTTTTACACCACGTTAACAACACATTTGAAGCTCAATATTTCATGGGCTGAAGCGAGGAAGATAGAAAACGTGTGCCCTGTAAAGACGAAGTCTGTGGCATTAACAGGAAGGGAAAAAAAGTACTTTCTACCCATTTTTAGGTTCAGCGGTAAAATGGCAAGTTTCTATGGAACTGCATCTCGGCTTGTGACTGTGGTTTTCCCGGTCACACAAAAATGCTGAAATTCGACTTATACAGTGTTTTTGCTTATTAAACTTGATGAATTCTCTCCTCTTGACTGTAGAATAGTGTGTAAAGCAAAGCACAATACATTGCTATGTGTAGAAGCAAACATATACGCGATTTCACAATGTGTTCCTAGAACAGCTGTGAGCAACTTTTTTACACAATGTTAACAACACATTTAAAGCTCAATATTTCATGGGCTGAAGCGGGGAAGATAGAAAACGTGTGCCCTGTAAAGGCGAAGTCTGTGGCATTAACAGGAAGGGAGAAAAAGTACTTTCTACCCATTTTTAGGTTCCGCGGTAAAATGGCAAGTTCCTATGGATCTGAATCTCGGCTTGTGACTGTGGTTTTCCCGGTCACACAAAAATGCTGAAATTCGACTTATACAGTGTTTTTGCTTATTAAACTTGATGAATTCTCTCCTCTTGACTGTAGAATAGTGTGTAAAGCAAAGCACAATACATTCCTATGTGTAGAAGCAAAGATATACGCGATTTCACAATGTGTTCCTAGAACAGCTGTGAGCAACTTTTTTACACCACGTTAACAACACATTTGAAGCTCAATATTTCATGGGCTGAAGCGGGGAAGATAGAAAACGTGTGCCCTGTAAAGGCGAAGTCTGTGGCATTAACAGGAAGGGAGAAAAAGTACTTTCTACCCATTTTTAGGTTCAGCGGTAAAATGGCAAGTTTCTATGGAACTGCATCTCGGCTTGTGACTGTGGTTTTCCCGGTCACACAAAAATGCTGAAATTCGACTTATACAGTGTTTTTGCTTATTAAACTTGATGAATTCTCATCTCTTGACTGTAGAATAGTGTGTAAAGCAAAGCACAATACATTGCTATTTGTAGAAGCAAAGATATATGCGATTTCACAATGTGTTCCTAGAACAGCTGTGAGCAACTTTTTTACACCACGTTAACAACACATTTGAAGCTCAATATTTCATGGGCTGAAGCGGGGAAGATAGAAAACGTGTGCCCTGTAAAGGCGAAGTCTGTGACATTAACAGGAAGGGAGAAAAAGTACTTTCTACCCATTTTTAGGTTCAGCGGTAAAATGGCAAGTTTCTATGGAACTGCATCTCGGCTTGTGACTGTGGTTTTCCCGGTCACACAAAAATGCTGAAATTCGACTTATACAGTGTTTTTGCTTATTAAACTTGATAAATTCTCTCCTCTTGACTGTAGAATAGTGTGTAAAGCAAAGCACAATACATTCCTATGTGTACAAGCAAAGATATACGCGATTTCACAATGTGTTCCTAGAACAGCTGTGAGCAACTTTTTTACACCACGTTAACAACACATTTGAAGCTCAATATTTCATGGGCTGAAGCGGGGAAGATAGAAAACGTGTGCCCTGTAAAGGCGAAGTCTGTGGCATTAACAGGAAGGGAGAAAAAGTACTTTCTACCCATTTTTAGGTTCAGCGGTAAAATGGCAAGTTTCTATGGAACTGCATCTCGGCTTGTGACTGTGGTTTTCCCGGTCACACAAAAATGCTGAAATTCGACTTATACAGTGTTTTTGCTTATTAAACTTGATGAATTCTCTCCTCTTGACTGTAGAATAGTGTGTAAAGCAAAGCACAATACATTCCTATGTGTAGAAGCAAAGATATACGCGATTTCACAATGTGTTCCTAGAACAGCTGTGAGCAACTTTTTTACACCACGTTAACAACACATTTGAAGCTCAATATTTCATGGGCTGAAGCGGGGAAGATAGAAAACGTGTGCCCTGTAAAGGCGAAGTCTGTGACATTAACAGGAAGGGAGAAAAAGTACTTTCTACCCATTTTTAGGTTCAGCGGTAAAATGGCAAGTTTCTATGGAACTGCATCTCGGCTTGTGACTGTGGTTTTCCCGGTCACACAAAAATGCTGAAATTCGACTTATACAGTGTTTTTGCTTATTAAACTTGATAAATTCTCTCCTCTTGACTGTAGAATAGTGTGTAAAGCAAAGCACAATACATTGCTATGTGTAGAAGCAAAGATATACGCGATTTCACAATGTGTTCCCAAAACAGCTGTGAGCAACTTTTTTACACAACGTTAACAACACATTTGAAGCTCAATATTTCATGGGCTGAAGCGGGGAAGATAGAAAACGTGTGCCCTGTAAAGGCGAAGTCTGTGGCATTAACAGGAAGGGAGAAAAAGTACTTTCTACCCATTTTTAGGTTCAGCGGTAAAATGGCAAGTTTCTATGGAACTGCATCTCGGCTTGTGACTGTGGTTTTCCCGGTCACACAAAAATGCTGAAATTCGACTTATACAGTGTTTTTGCTTATTAAACTTGATGAATTCTCTCCTCTTGACTGTAGAATAGTGTGTAAAGCAAAGCACAATACATTCCTATGTGTAGAAGCAAAGATATACGCGATTTCACAATGTGTTCCTAGAACAGCTGTGAGCAACTTTTTTACACAATGTTAACAACACATTTGAAGCTCAATATTTCATGGGCTGAAGCGGGGAAGATAGAAAACGTGTGCCCTGTAAAGGCGAAGTCTGTGGCATTAACAGGAAGGGAGAAAAAGTACTTTCTACCCATTTTTAGGTTCAGCGGTAAAATGGCAAGTTTCTATGGAACTGCATCTCGGCTTGTGACTGTGGTTTTCCCGGTCACACAAAAATGCTGAAATTCGACTTATACAGTGTTTTTGCTTATTAAACTTGATGAATTCTCTCCTCTTGACTGTAGAATAGTGTGTAAAGCAAAGCACAATACATTCCTATGTGTAGAAGCAAAGATATACGCGATTTCACAATGTGTTCCTAGAACAGCTGTGAGCAACTTTTTTACACAATGTTAACAACACATTTGAAGCTCAATATTTCATGGGCTGAAGCGGGCAAGATAGAAAACGTGTGCCCTGTAAAGGCGAAGTCTGTGGCATTAACAGGAAGGGAGAAAAAGTACTTTCTACCCATTTTTAGGTTCAGCGGTAAAATGGCAAGTTTCTATGGAACTGCATCTCGTCTTGTGACTGTGGTTTTCCCGGTCACACAAAAATGCTGAAATTCGACTTATACAGTGTTTTTGCTTATTAAACTTGATGAATTCTCATCTCTTGACTGTAGAATAGTGTGTAAAGCAAAGCACAATACATTGCTATGTGTAGAAGCAAAGATATACGCGATTTCACAATGTGTTCCTAGAACAGCTGTGAGCAACTTTTTTACACCACGTTAACAACACATTTGAAGCTCAATATTTCATGGGCTGAAGCGGGGAAGATAGAAAACGTGTGCCCTGTAAAGGCGAAGTCTGTGGCATTAACAAGAAGGGAGAAAAAGTACTTTCTACCCATTTTTAGGTTCAGCTATAAAATGGCAAGTTTCTATGGAACTGCATCTCGGCTTGTGACTGTGGTTTTCCCGGTCACACAAAAATGCTGAAATTCGACTTATACAGTGTTTTTGCTTATTAAACTTGATGAATTCTCTCCTCTTGACTGTAGAATAGTGTGTAAAGCAAAGCACAATACATTGCTATGTGTAGAAGCAAAGATATACGCGATTTCACAATGTGTTCCTAGAACAGCTGTGAGCAACTTTTTTACACAATGTTAACAACACATTTGAAGCTCAATATTTCATGGGCTGAAGCGGGGAAGATAGAAAACGTGTGCCCTGTAAAGGCGAAGTCTGTGGCATTAACAGGAAGGGAGAAAAAGTACTTTCTACCCATTTTTAGGTTCAGCGGTAAAATGGCAAGTTTCTATGGAACTGCATCTCGGCTTGTGACTGTGGTTTTCCCGGTCACACAAAAATGCTGAAATTCGACTTATACAGTGTTTTTGCTTATTAAACTTGATGAATTCTCTCCTCTTGACTGTAGAATAGTGTGTAAAGCAAAGCACAATACATTGCTATGTGTAGAAGCAAAGATATACGCGATTTCACAATGTGTTCCTAGAACAGCTGTGAGCAACTTTTTTACACCACGTTAACAACACATTTGAAGCTCAATATTTCATGGGCTGAAGCGGGGAAGATAGAAAACGTGTGCCCTGTAAAGGCGAAGTCTGTGGCATTAACAGGAAGGGAGAAAAAGTACTTTCTACCCATTTTTAGGTTCAGCGGTAAAATGGCAAGTTTCTATGGAACTGCATCTCGGCTTGTGACTGTGGTTTTCCCGGTCACACAAAAATGCTGAAATTCGACTTATACAGTGTTTTTGCTTATTAAACTTGATGAATTCTCTCCTCTTGACTGTAGAATAGTGTGTAAAGCAAAGCACAATACATTCCTATGTGTAGAAGAAAAGATATACGCGATTTCACAATGTGTTCCTAGAACAGCTGTGAACAACTTTTTTACACAAAGTTAACAACACATTTGAAGCTCAATATTTCATGGGCTGAAGCGGGGAAGATAGAAAACGTGTGCCCTGTAAAGGCGAAGTCTGTGGCATTAACAGGAAGGGAGTAAAAGTACTTTCTACCCATTTTTAGGTTCAGCGGTAAAATGGCAAGTTTCTATGGAACTGCATCTCGTCTTGTGACTGTGGTTTTCCCGGTCACACAAAAATGCTGAAATTCGACTTATACAGTGTTTTTGCTTATTAAACTTGATGAATTCTCTCCTCTTGACTGTAGAATAGTGTGTAAAGCAAAGCACAATACATTGCTATGTGTAGAAGCAAAGATATACGCGATTTCACAATGTGTTCCTAGAACAGCTGTGAGCAACTTTTTTACACCACGTTAACAACACATTTGAAGCTCAATATTTCATGGGCTGAAGCGAGGAAGATAGAAAACGTGTGCCCTGTAAAGGCGAAGTCTGTGGCATTAACAGGAAGGGAAAAAAAGTACTTTCTACCCATTTTTAGGTTCAGCGGTAAAATGGCAAGTTTCTATGGAACTGCATCTCGGCTTGTGACTGTGGTTTTCCCGGTCACACAAAAATGCTGAAATTCGACTTATACAGTGTTTTTGCTTATTAAACTTGATGAATTCTCTCCTCTTGACTGTAGAATAGTGTGTAAAGCAAAGCACAATACATTGCTATGTGTAGAAGCAAACATATACGCGATTTCACAATGTGTTCCTAGAACAGCTGTGAGCAACTTTTTTACACAATGTTAACAACACATTTAAAGCTCAATATTTCATGGGCTGAAGCGGGGAAGATAGAAAACGTGTGCCCTGTAAAGGCGAAGTCTGTGGCATTAACAGGAAGGGAGAAAAAGTACTTTCTACCCATTTTTAGGTTCCGCGGTAAAATGGCAAGTTCCTATGGATCTGAATCTCGGCTTGTGACTGTGGTTTTCCCGGTCACACAAAAATGCTGAAATTCGACTTATACAGTGTTTTTGCTAATTAAACTTGATGAATTCTCTCCTCTTGACTGTAGAATAGTGTGTAAAGCAAAGCACAATACATTGCTATGTGTAGAAGCAAAGATATACGCGATTTCACAATGTGTTCCTAGAACAGCTGTGAGCAACTTTTTTACACCACGTTAACAACACATTTGAAGCTCAATATTTCATGGGCTGAAGCGGGGAAGATAGAAAACGTGTGCCCTGTAAAGGCGAAGTCTGTGGCATTAACAGGAAGGGAGAAAAAGTACTTTCTACCCATTTTTAGGTTCAGCGGTAAAATGGCAAGTTTCTATGGAACTGCATCTCGGCTTGTGACTGTGGTTTTCCCGGTCACACAAAAATGCTGAAATTCGACTTATACAGTGTTTTTGCTTATTAAACTTGATGAATTCTCTCCTCTTGACTGTAGAATAGTGTGTAAAGCAAAGCACAATACATTGCTATGTGTAGAAGCAAACATATACGCGATTTCACAATGTGTTCCTAGAACAGCTGTGAGCAACTTTTTTACACAATGTTAACAACACATTTAAAGCTCAATATTTCATGGGCTGAAGCGGGGAAGATAGAAAACGTGTGCCCTGTAAAGGCGAAGTCTGTGGCATTAACAGGAAGGGAGAAAAAGTACTTTCTACCCATTTTTAGGTTCCGCGGTAAAATGGCAAGTTCCTATGGATCTGAATCTCGGCTTGTGACTGTGGTTTTCCCGGTCACACAAAAATGCTGAAATTCGACTTATACAGAGTTTTTGCTTATTAAACTTGATGGATTCTCTCCTCTTGACTGTAGAATAGTGTGTAAAGCAAAGCACAATACATTGCTATGTGTAGAAGCAAAGATATACGCGATTTCACAATGTGTTCCTAGAACAGCTGTGAGCAACTTTTTTACACCACGTTAACAACACATTTGAAGCTCAATATTTCATGGGCTGAAGCGGGGAAGATAGAAAACGTGTGCCCTGTAAAGGCGAAGTCTGTGGCATTAACAGGAAGGGAGAAAAAGTACTTTCTACCCATTTTTAGGTTCAGCGGTAAAATGGCAAGTTTCTATGGAACTGCATCTCGGCTTGTGACTGTGGTTTTCCCGGTCACACAAAAATGCTGAAATTCGACTTATACAGTGTTTTTGCTTATTAAACTTGATGAATTCTCTCCTCTTGACTGTAGAATAGTGTGTAAAGCAAAGCACAATACATTGCTATTTGTAGAAGCAAAGATATATGCGATTTCACAATGTGTTCCTAGAACAGCTGTGAGCAACTTTTTTACACCACGTTAACAACACATTTGAAGCTCAATATTTCATGGGCTGAAGCGGGGAAGATAGAAAACGTGTGCCCTGTAAAGGCGAAGTCTGTGACATTAACAGGAAGGGAGAAAAAGTACTTTCTACCCATTTTTAGGTTCAGCGGTAAAATGGCAAGTTTCTATGGAACTGCATCTCGGCTTGTGACTGTGGTTTTCCCGGTCACACAAAAATGCTGAAATTCGACTTATACAGTGTTTTTGCTTATTAAACTTGATAAATTCTCTCCTCTTGACTGTAGAATAGTGTGTAAAGCAAAGCACAATACATTCCTATGTGTACAAGCAAAGATATACGCGATTTCACAATGTGTTCCTAGAACAGCTGTGAGCAACTTTTTTACACCACGTTAACAACACATTTGAAGCTCAATATTTCATGGGCTGAAGCGGGGAAGATAGAAAACGTGTGCCCTGTAAAGGCGAAGTCTGTGGCATTAACAGGAAGGGAGAAAAAGTACTTTCTACCCATTTTTAGGTTCAGCGGTAAAATGGCAAGTTTCTATGGAACTGCATCTCGGCTTGTGACTGTGGTTTTCCCGGTCACACAAAAATGCTGAAATTCGACTTATACAGTGTTTTTGCTTATTAAACTTGATGAATTCTCTCCTCTTGACTGTAGAATAGTGTGTAAAGCAAAGCACAATACATTCCTATGTGTAGAAGCAAAGATATACGCGATTTCACAATGTGTTCCTAGAACAGCTGTGAGCAACTTTTTTACACCACGTTAACAACACATTTGAAGCTCAATATTTCATGGGCTGAAGCGGGGAAGATAGAAAACGTGTGCCCTGTAAAGGCGAAGTCTGTGACATTAACAGGAAGGGAGAAAAAGTACTTTCTACCCATTTTTAGGTTCAGCGGTAAAATGGCAAGTTTCTATGGAACTGCATCTCGGCTTGTGACTGTGGTTTTCCCGGTCACACAAAAATGCTGAAATTCGACTTATACAGTGTTTTTGCTTATTAAACTTGATAAATTCTCTCCTCTTGACTGTAGAATAGTGTGTAAAGCAAAGCACAATACATTGCTATGTGTAGAAGCAAAGATATACGCGATTTCACAATGTGTTCCCAAAACAGCTGTGAGCAACTTTTTTACACAACGTTAACAACACATTTGAAGCTCAATATTTCATGGGCTGAAGCGGGGAAGATAGAAAACGTGTGCCCTGTAAAGGCGAAGTCTGTGGCATTAACAGGAAGGGAGAAAAAGTACTTTCTACCCATTTTTAGGTTCAGCGGTAAAATGGCAAGTTTCTATGGAACTGCATCTCGGCTTGTGACTGTGGTTTTCCCGGTCACACAAAAATGCTGAAATTCGACTTATACAGTGTTTTTGCTTATTAAACTTGATGAATTCTCTCCTCTTGACTGTAGAATAGTGTGTAAAGCAAAGCACAATACATTCCTATGTGTAGAAGCAAAGATATACGCGATTTCACAATGTGTTCCTAGAACAGCTGTGAGCAACTTTTTTACACAATGTTAACAACACATTTGAAGCTCAATATTTCATGGGCTGAAGCGGGGAAGATAGAAAACGTGTGCCCTGTAAAGGCGAAGTCTGTGGCATTAACAGGAAGGGAGAAAAAGTACTTTCTACCCATTTTTAGGTTCAGCGGTAAAATGGCAAGTTTCTATGGAACTGCATCTCGGCTTGTGACTGTGGTTTTCCCGGTCACACAAAAATGCTGAAATTCGACTTATACAGTGTTTTTGCTTATTAAACTTGATGAATTCTCTCCTCTTGACTGTAGAATAGTGTGTAAAGCAAAGCACAATACATTCCTATGTGTAGAAGCAAAGATATACGCGATTTCACAATGTGTTCCTAGAACAGCTGTGAGCAACTTTTTTACACAATGTTAACAACACATTTGAAGCTCAATATTTCATGGGCTGAAGCGGGCAAGATAGAAAACGTGTGCCCTGTAAAGGCGAAGTCTGTGGCATTAACAGGAAGGGAGAAAAAGTACTTTCTACCCATTTTTAGGTTCAGCGGTAAAATGGCAAGTTTCTATGGAACTGCATCTCGTCTTGTGACTGTGGTTTTCCCGGTCACACAAAAATGCTGAAATTCGACTTATACAGTGTTTTTGCTTATTAAACTTGATGAATTCTCATCTCTTGACTGTAGAATAGTGTGTAAAGCAAAGCACAATACATTGCTATGTGTAGAAGCAAAGATATACGCGATTTCACAATGTGTTCCTAGAACAGCTGTGAGCAACTTTTTTACACCACGTTAACAACACATTTGAAGCTCAATATTTCATGGGCTGAAGCGGGGAAGATAGAAAACGTGTGCCCTGTAAAGGCGAAGTCTGTGGCATTAACAAGAAGGGAGAAAAAGTACTTTCTACCCATTTTTAGGTTCAGCTATAAAATGGCAAGTTTCTATGGAACTGCATCTCGGCTTGTGACTGTGGTTTTCCCGGTCACACAAAAATGCTGAAATTCGACTTATACAGTGTTTTTGCTTATTAAACTTGATGAATTCTCTCCTCTTGACTGTAGAATAGTGTGTAAAGCAAAGCACAATACATTGCTATGTGTAGAAGCAAAGATATACGCGATTTCACAATGTGTTCCTAGAACAGCTGTGAGCAACTTTTTTACACAATGTTAACAACACATTTGAAGCTCAATATTTCATGGGCTGAAGCGGGGAAGATAGAAAACGTGTGCCCTGTAAAGGCGAAGTCTGTGGCATTAACAGGAAGGGAGAAAAAGTACTTTCTACCCATTTTTAGGTTCAGCGGTAAAATGGCAAGTTTCTATGGAACTGCATCTCGGCTTGTGACTGTGGTTTTCCCGGTCACACAAAAATGCTGAAATTCGACTTATACAGTGTTTTTGCTTATTAAACTTGATGAATTCTCTCCTCTTGACTGTAGAATAGTGTGTAAAGCAAAGCACAATACATTGCTATG
The DNA here is from genome assembly GCF_040206685.1 of Ascaphus truei. NCBI lineage: Eukaryota > Metazoa > Chordata > Amphibia > Anura > Ascaphidae > Ascaphus > Ascaphus truei. The sequence goes on from NW_027455536.1 coordinate 446,507, forward strand.
TGTAGAAGCAAAGATATACGCGATTTCACAATGTGTTCCTAGAACAGCTGTGAGCAACTTTTTTACACCACGTTAACAACACATTTGAAGCTCAATATTTCATGGGCTGAAGCGGGGAAGATAGAAAACGTGTGCCCTGTAAAGGCGAAGTCTGTGGCATTAACAGGAAGGGAGAAAAAGTACTTTCTACCCATTTTTAGGTTCAGCGGTAAAATGGCAAGTTTCTATGGAACTGCATCTCGGCTTGTGACTGTGGTTTTCCCGGTCACACAAAAATGCTGAAATTCGACTTATACAGTGTTTTTGCTTATTAAACTTGATGAATTCTCTCCTCTTGACTGTAGAATAGTGTGTAAAGCAAAGCACAATACATTCCTATGTGTAGAAGAAAAGATATACGCGATTTCACAATGTGTTCCTAGAACAGCTGTGAACAACTTTTTTACACAAAGTTAACAACACATTTGAAGCTCAATATTTCATGGGCTGAAGCGGGGAAGATAGAAAACGTGTGCCCTGTAAAGGCGAAGTCTGTGGCATTAACAGGAAGGGAGTAAAAGTACTTTCTACCCATTTTTAGGTTCAGCGGTAAAATGGCAAGTTTCTATGGAACTGCATCTCGTCTTGTGACTGTGGTTTTCCCGGTCACACAAAAATGCTGAAATTCGACTTATACAGTGTTTTTGCTTATTAAACTTGATGAATTCTCTCCTCTTGACTGTAGAATAGTGTGTAAAGCAAAGCACAATACATTGCTATGTGTAGAAGCAAAGATATACGCGATTTCACAATGTGTTCCTAGAACAGCTGTGAGCAACTTTTTTACACCACGTTAACAACACATTTGAAGCTCAATATTTCATGGGCTGAAGCGAGGAAGATAGAAAACGTGTGCCCTGTAAAGGCGAAGTCTGTGGCATTAACAGGAAGGGAAAAAAAGTACTTTCTACCCATTTTTAGGTTCAGCGGTAAAATGGCAAGTTTCTATGGAACTGCATCTCGGCTTGTGACTGTGGTTTTCCCGGTCACACAAAAATGCTGAAATTCGACTTATACAGTGTTTTTGCTTATTAAACTTGATGAATTCTCTCCTCTTGACTGTAGAATAGTGTGTAAAGCAAAGCACAATACATTGCTATGTGTAGAAGCAAACATATACGCGATTTCACAATGTGTTCCTAGAACAGCTGTGAGCAACTTTTTTACACAATGTTAACAACACATTTAAAGCTCAATATTTCATGGGCTGAAGCGGGGAAGATAGAAAACGTGTGCCCTGTAAAGGCGAAGTCTGTGGCATTAACAGGAAGGGAGAAAAAGTACTTTCTACCCATTTTTAGGTTCCGCGGTAAAATGGCAAGTTCCTATGGATCTGAATCTCGGCTTGTGACTGTGGTTTTCCCGGTCACACAAAAATGCTGAAATTCGACTTATACAGTGTTTTTGCTAATTAAACTTGATGAATTCTCTCCTCTTGACTGTAGAATAGTGTGTAAAGCAAAGCACAATACATTGCTATGTGTAGAAGCAAAGATATACGCGATTTCACAATGTGTTCCTAGAACAGCTGTGAGCAACTTTTTTACACCACGTTAACAACACATTTGAAGCTCAATATTTCATGGGCTGAAGCGGGGAAGATAGAAAACGTGTGCCCTGTAAAGGCGAAGTCTGTGGCATTAACAGGAAGGGAGAAAAAGTACTTTCTACCCATTTTTAGGTTCAGCGGTAAAATGGCAAGTTTCTATGGAACTGCATCTCGGCTTGTGACTGTGGTTTTCCCGGTCACACAAAAATGCTGAAATTCGACTTATACAGTGTTTTTGCTTATTAAACTTGATGAATTCTCTCCTCTTGACTGTAGAATAGTGTGTAAAGCAAAGCACAATACATTGCTATGTGTAGAAGCAAACATATACGCGATTTCACAATGTGTTCCTAGAACAGCTGTGAGCAACTTTTTTACACAATGTTAACAACACATTTAAAGCTCAATATTTCATGGGCTGAAGCGGGGAAGATAGAAAACGTGTGCCCTGTAAAGGCGAAGTCTGTGGCATTAACAGGAAGGGAGAAAAAGTACTTTCTACCCATTTTTAGGTTCCGCGGTAAAATGGCAAGTTCCTATGGATCTGAATCTCGGCTTGTGACTGTGGTTTTCCCGGTCACACAAAAATGCTGAAATTCGACTTATACAGAGTTTTTGCTTATTAAACTTGATGGATTCTCTCCTCTTGACTGTAGAATAGTGTGTAAAGCAAAGCACAATACATTGCTATGTGTAGAAGCAAAGATATACGCGATTTCACAATGTGTTCCTAGAACAGCTGTGAGCAACTTTTTTACACCACGTTAACAACACATTTGAAGCTCAATATTTCATGGGCTGAAGCGGGGAAGATAGAAAACGTGTGCCCTGTAAAGGCGAAGTCTGTGGCATTAACAGGAAGGGAGAAAAAGTACTTTCTACCCATTTTTAGGTTCAGCGGTAAAATGGCAAGTTTCTATGGAACTGCATCTCGGCTTGTGACTGTGGTTTTCCCGGTCACACAAAAATGCTGAAATTCGACTTATACAGTGTTTTTGCTTATTAAACTTGATGAATTCTCTCCTCTTGACTGTAGAATAGTGTGTAAAGCAAAGCACAATACATTCCTATGTGTAGAAGAAAAGATATACGCGATTTCACAATGTGTTCCTAGAACAGCTGTGAACAACTTTTTTACACAAAGTTAACAACACATTTGAAGCTCAATATTTCATGGGCTGAAGCGGGGAAGATAGAAAACGTGTGCCCTGTAAAGGCGAAGTCTGTGGCATTAACAGGAAGGGAGTAAAAGTACTTTCTACCCATTTTTAGGTTCAGCGGTAAAATGGCAAGTTTCTATGGAACTGCATCTCGTCTTGTGACTGTGGTTTTCCCGGTCACACAAAAATGCTGAAATTCGACTTATACAGTGTTTTTGCTTATTAAACTTGATGAATTCTCTCCTCTTGACTGTAGAATAGTGTGTAAAGCAAAGCACAATACATTGCTATGTGTAGAAGCAAAGATATACGCGATTTCACAATGTGTTCCTAGAACAGATGTGAGCAACTTTTTTACACCACGTTAACAACACATTTGAAGCTCAATATTTCATGGGCTGAAGCGAGGAAGATAGAAAACGTGTGCCCTGTAAAGGCGAAGTCTGTGGCATTAACAGGAAGGGAAAAAAAGTACTTTCTACCCATTTTTAGGTTCAGCGGTAAAATGGCAAGTTTCTATGGAACTGCATCTCGGATTGTGACTGTGGTTTTCCCGGTCACACAAAAATGCTGAAATTCGAATTATACAGTGTTTTTGCTTATTAAACTTGATGAATTCTCATCTCTTGACTGTAGAATAGTGTGTAAAGCAAAGCACAATACATTGCTATGTGTAGAAGCAAAGATATACGCGATTTCACAATGTGTTCCTAGAACAGCTGTGAGCAACTTTTTTACACAATGTTAACAACACATTTGAAGCTCAATATTTCATGGGCTGAAGCGGGGAAGATAGAAAACGTGTGCCCTGTAAAGGCGAAGTCTGTGGCATTAACAGGAAGGGAGAAAAAGTACTTTCTACCCATTTTTAGGTTCAGCGGTAAAATGGCAAGTTTCTATGGAACTGCATCTCGGCTTGTGACTGTGGTTTTCCCGGTCACACAAAAATGCTGAAATTCGACTTATACAGTGTTTATGCTTATTAAACTTGATGAATTCTCTCCTCTTGACTGTAGAATAGTGTGTAAAGCAAAGCACAATACATTCCTATGTGTAGAAGCAAAGATATACGCGATTTCACAATGTGTTCCCAAAACAGCTGTGAGCAACTTTTTTACACAACGTTAACAACACATTTGAAGCTCAATATTTCATGGGCTGAAGCGGGGAAGATAGAAAACGTGTGCCCTGTAAAGGCGAAGTCTGTGGCATTAACAGGAAGGGAGAAAAAGTACTTTCTACCCATTTTTAGGTTCAGCGGTAAAATGGCAAGTTTCTATGGAACTGCATCTCGTCTTGTGACTGTGGTTTTCCCGGTCACACAAAAATGCTGAAATTCGACTTATACAGTGTTTTTGCTTATTAAACTTGATGAATTCTCTCCTCTTGACTGTAGAATAGTGTGTAAAGCAAAGCACAATACATTTCTATGTGTAGAAGCAAAGATATACGCGATTTCACAATGTGTTCCCAAAACTTCTGTGAGCAACTTTTTTACACAACGTTAACAACACATTTGAAGCTCAATATTTCATGGGCTGAAGCGGGGAAGATAGAAAACGTGTGCCCTGTAAAGGCGAAGTCTGTGGCATTAACAGGAAGGGAGAAAAAGTACTTTCTACCCATTTTTAGGTTCAGCGGTAAAATGGCAAGTTTCTATGGAACTGCATCTCGGCTTGTGACTGTGGTTTTCCCGGTCACACAAAAATGCTGAAATTCGACTTATACAGTGTTTTTGCTTATTAAACTTGATGAATTCTCTCCTCTTGACTGTAGAATAGTGTGTAAAGCAAAGCACAATACATTCCTATGTGTAGAAGCAATGATATACGCGATTTCACAATGTGTTCCCAAAACAGCTGTGAGCAACTTTTTTACACAATGTTAACAACACATTTGAAGCTCAATATTTCATGGGCTGAAGCGGGGAAGATAGAAAACGTGTGCCCTGTAAAGGCGAAGTCTGTGGCATTAACAGGAAGGGAGAAAAAGTACTTTCTACCCATTTTTAGGTTCAGCGGTAAAATGGCAAGTTTCTATGGAACTGCATCTCGTCTTGTGACTGTGGTTCTCCCGGTCACACAAAAATGCTGAAATTCGACTTATACAGTGTTTTTGCTTATTAAACTTGATGAATTCTCATCTCTTGACTGTAGAATAGTGTGTAAAGCAAAGCACAATACATTGCTATTTGTAGAAGCAAAGATATATGCGATTTCACAATGTGTTCCTAGAACAGCTGTGAGCAACTTTTTTACACCACGTTAACAACACATTTGAAGCTCAATATTTCATGGGCTGAAGCGGGGAAGATAGAAACCGTGTGCCCTGTAAAGGCGAAGTCTGTGGCATTAACAGGAAGGGAGAAAAAGTACTTTCTACCCATTTTTAGGTTCAGCGGTAAAATGGCAAGTCTCTATGGAACTGCATCTCGTCTTGTGACTGTGGTTTTCCCGGTCACACAAAAATGCTGAAATTCGACTTATACAGTGTTTGTGCTTATTAAACTTGATGAATTCTCTCCTCTTGACTGTAGAAGAGTGTGTAAAGCAAAGCACAATACATTCCTATGTGTAGAAGCAAAGATATACGCGATTTCACAATGTGTTCCTAGAACAGCTGTGAGCAACTTTTTTTTGATGTTGTTAACGTGGTGTAAAAAAGTTGCTCACAGCTGTTCTAGGAACACATTGTGAAATCGCGTATATCTTTGCTTCGACACATAGGAATGTATTGTGCTTTGCTTTACACACTATTCTACAGTCAAGAGGAGAGAATTCATCAAGTTTAATAAGCACAAACACTGTATAAGTCGAATTTCAGCATTTTTGTGTGACCGGGAAAACCACAGTAACAAGACGAGATGCAGTTCCATAGAGACTTGCCATTTTACCGCTGAACCTAAAAATGGGTAGAAAGTACTTTTTCTCCCTTCCTGTTAATGCCACAGACTTCGCCTTTACAGGGCACACGTTTTCTATCTTCCCCGCTTCAGCCCATGAAATATTGAGCTTCAAATGTGTTGTTAACGTGGTGTAAAAAAGTTGCTCACAGCTGTTCTAGGAACACATTGTGAAATCGCATATATCTTTGCTTCTACAAATAGCAATGTATTGTGCTTTGCTTTACACACTATTCTACAGTCAAGAGATGAGAATTCATCAAGTTTAATAAGCAAAAACACTGTATAAGTCGAATTTCAGCATTTTTGTGTGACCGGGAAAACCACAGTCACAAGCCGAGATGCAGTTCCATAGAAACTTGCCATTTTACCGCTGAACCTAAAAATGGGTAGAAAGTACTTTTTCTCCCTTCCTGTTAATGCCACAGACTTCGCCTTTACAGGGCACACGTTTTCTATCTTCCCCGCTTCAGCCCATGAAATATTGAGCTTCAAATGTGTTGTTAACGTGGTGTAAAAAAGTTGCTCACAGCTGTTCTAGGAACACATTGTGAAATCGCGTATATCTTTGCTTCTACACATAGGAATGTATTGTGCTTTGCTTTACACACTCTTCTACAGACAAGAGGAGAGAATTCATCAAGTTTAATAAGCACAAACACTGTATAAGTCGAATTTCAGCATTTTTGTGTGACCGGGAAAACCACAGTAACAAGACGAGATGCAGTTCCATAGAGACTTGCCATTTTACCGCTGAACCTAAAAATGGGTAGAAAGTACTTTTTCTCCCTTCCTGTTAATGCCACAGACTTCGCCTTTACAGGGCACACGTTTTCTATCTTCCCCGCTTCAGCCCATGAAATATTGAGCTTCAAATGTGTTGTTAACATTGTGTAAAAAAGTTGCTCACAGCTGTTCTAGGAACACATTGTGAAATCGCGTATATCTTTGCTTCTACACATAGCAATGTATTGTGCTTTGCTTTACACACCATTCTACAGTCAAGAGGAGAGAATTCATCAAGTTTAATAAGCAAAAACACTGTATAAGTCGAATTTCAGCATTTTTGTGTGACCGGTAAAACCACAGTCACAAGCCGAGATGCAGTTCCATAGAAACTTGCCATTTTACCGCTGAACCTAAAAATGGGTAGAAAGTACTTTTTCTCCCTTCCTGTTAATGCCACAGACTTCGCCTTTACAGGGCACACGTTTTCTATCTTCCCGGCTTCAGCCCATGAAATATTGAGCTTCAAATGTGTTGTTAACGTGGTGTAAAAAAGTTGCTCACAGCTGTTCTAGGAACACATTGTGAAATCGCGTATATCTTTGCTTCTACACATAGCAATGTATTGTGCTTTGCTTTACACACCATTCTACAGTCAAGAGGAGAGAATTCATCAAGTTTAATAAGCAAAAACACTGTATAAGTCGAATTTCAGCATTTTTGTGTGACCGGTAAAACCACAGTCACAAGACGAGATGCAGTTCCATAGAAACTTGCCATTTTACCGCTGAACCTAAAAATGGGTAGAAAGTACTTTTTCTCCCTTCCTGTTAATGCCACAGACTTCGCCTTTACAGGGCACACGTTTTCTATCTTCCCCGCTTCAGCCCATGAAATATTGAGCTTCAAATGTGTTGTTAACGTGGTGTAAAAAAGTTGCTCACAGCTGTTCTAGGAACACATTGTGAAATCGCATATATCTTTGCTTCTAGAAATAGCAATGTATTGTGCTTTGCTTTACACACTATTCTACAGTCAAGAGATGAGAATTCATCAAGTTTAATAAGCAAAAACACTGTATAAGTCGAATTTCAGCATTTTTGTGTGACCGGGAAAACCACAGTCACAAGCCGAGATGCAGTTCCATAGAAACTTGCCATTTTACCGCTGAACCTAAAAATGGGTAGAAAGTACTTTTTCTCCCTTCCTGTTAATGCCACAGACTTCGCCTTTACAGGGCACACGTTTTCTATCTTCCCCGCTTCAGCCCATGAAATATTGAGCTTCAAATGTGTTGTTAACGTGGTGTAAAAAAGTTGCTCACAGCTGTTCTAGGAACACATTGTGAAATCGCGTATATCTTTGCTTCTACACATAGGAATGTATTGTGCTTTGCTTTACACACTCTTCTACAGTCAAGAGGAGAGAATTCATCAAGTTTAATAAGCAAAAACACTGTATAAGTCGAATTTCAGCATTTTTGTGTGACCGGGAAAACCACAGTCACAAGCCGAGATGCAGTTCCATAGAAACTTGCCATTTTACCGCTGAACCTAAAAATGGGTAGAAAGTACTTTTTCTCCCTTCCTGTTAATGCCACAGACTTCGCCTTTACAGGGCACACGTTTTCTATCTTCCCCGCTTCAGCCCATGAAATATTGAGCTTCAAATGTGTTGTTAACGTGGTGTAAAAAAGTTGCTCACAGCTGTTCTAGGAACACATTGTGAAATCGCGTATATCTTTGCTTCTACACATAGGAATGTATTGTGCTTTGCTTTACACACTATTCTACAGTCAAGAGGAGAGAATTCATCAAGTTTAATAAGCACAAACACTGTATAAGTCGAATTTCAGCATTTTTGTGTGACCGGGAAAACCACAGTAACAAGACGAGATGCAGTTCCATAGAGACTTGCCATTTTACCGCTGAACCTAAAAATGGGTAGAAAGTACTTTTTCTCCCTTCCTGTTAATGCCACAGACTTCGCCTTTACAGGGCACACGTTTTCTATCTTCCCCGCTTCAGCCCATGAAATATTGAGCTTCAAATGTGTTGTTAACATTGTGTAAAAAAGTTGCTCACAGCTGTTCTAGGAACACATTGTGAAATCGCGTATATCTTTGCTTCTACACATAGCAATGTATTGTGCTTTGCTTTACACACCATTCTACAGTCAAGAGGAGAGAATTCATCAAGTTTAATAAGCAAAAACACTGTATAAGTCGAATTTCAGCATTTTTGTGTGACCGGTAAAACCACAGTCACAAGCCGAGATGCAGTTCCATAGAAACTTGCCATTTTACCGCTGAACCTAAAAATGGGTAGAAAGTACTTTTTCTCCCTTCCTGTTAATGCCACAGACTTCGCCTTTACAGGGCACACGTTTTCTATCTTCCCCGCTTCAGCCCATGAAATATTGAGCTTCAAATGTGTTGTTAACGTGGTGTAAAAAAGTTGCTCACAGCTGTTCTAGGAACACATTGTGAAATCGCGTATATCTTAGCTTCTACACATAGGAATGTATTGTGCTTTGCTTTACACACTATTCTACAGTCAAGAGGAGAGAATTCATCAAGTTTAATAAGCAAAAACACTGTATAAGTCGAATTTCAGCATTTTTGTGTGACCGGGAAAACCACAGTCACAAGCCGAGATGCAGTTCCATAGAAACTTGCCATTTTACCGCTGAACCTAAAAATGGGTAGAAAGTACTTTTTCTCCCTTCCTGTTAATGCCACAGACTTCGCCTTTACAGGGCACACGTTTTCTATCTTCCCCGCTTCAGCCCATGAAATATTGAGCTTCAAATGTGTTGTTAACGTGGTGTAAAAAAGTTGCTCACAGCTGTTCTAGGAACACATTGTGAAATCGCATATATCTTTGCTTCTAGAAATAGCAATGTATTGTGCTTTGCTTTACACACTATTCTACAGTCAAGAGATGAGAATTCATCAAGTTTAATAAGCAAAAACACTGTATAAGTCGAATTTCAGCATTTTTGTGTGACCGGGAAAACCACAGTCACAAGCCGAGATGCAGTTCCATAGAAACTTGCCATTTTACCGCTGAACCTAAAAATGGGTAGAAAGTACTTTTTCTCCCTTCCTGTTAATGCCACAGACTTCGCCTTTACAGGGCACACGTTTTCTATCTTCCGCGCTTCAGCCCATGAAATATTGAGCTTCAAATGTGTTGTTAACGTGGTGTAAAAAAGTTGCTCACAGCTGTTCTAGGAACACATTGTGAAATCGCGTATATCTTTGCTTCTACACATAGGAATGTATTGTGCTTTGCTTTACACACTCTTCTACAGTCAAGAGGAGAGAATTCATCAAGTTTAATAAGCACAAACACTGTATAAGTCGAATTTCAGCATTTTTGTGTGACCGGGAAAACCACAGTCACAAGCCGAGATGCAGTTCCATAGAAACTTGCCATTTTACCGCTGAACCTAAAAATGGGTAGAAAGTACTTTTTCTCCCTTCCTGTTAATGCCACAGACTTCGCCTTTACAGGGCACACGTTTTCTATCTTCCCCGCTTCAGCCCATGAAATATTGAGCTTCAAATGTGTTGTTAACGTGGTGTAAAAAAGTTGCTCACAGCTGTTCTAGGAACACATTGTGAAATCGCGTATATCTTTGCTTCTACACATAGGAATGTATTGTGCTTTGCTTTACACACTATTCTACAGTCAAGAGGAGAGAATTCATCAAGTTTAATAAGCACAAACACTGTATAAGTCGAATTTCAGCATTTTTGTGTGACCGGGAAAACCACAGTAACAAGACGAGATGCAGTTCCATAGAGACTTGCCATTTTACCGCTGAACCTAAAAATGGGTAGAAAGTACTTTTTCTCCCTTCCTGTTAATGCCACAGACTTCGCCTTTACAGGGCACACGTTTTCTATCTTCCCCGCTTCAGCCCATGAAATATTGAGCTTCAAATGTGTTGTTAACATTGTGTAAAAAAGTTGCTCACAGCTGTTCTAGGAACACATTGTGAAATCGCGTATATCTTTGCTTCTACACATAGCAATGTATTGTGCTTTGCTTTACACACCATTCTACAGTCAAGAGGAGAGAATTCATCAAGTTTAATAAGCAAAAACACTGTATAAGTCGAATTTCAGCATTTTTGTGTGACCGGTAAAACCACAGTCACAAGCCGAGATGCAGTTCCATAGAAACTTGCCATTTTACCGCTGAACCTAAAAATGGGTAGAAAGTACTTTTTCTCCCTTCCTGTTAATGCCACAGACTTCGCCTTTACAGGGCACACGTTTTCTATCTTCCCCGCTTCAGCCCATGAAATATTGAGCTTCAAATGTGTTGTTAACGTGGTGTAAAAAAGTTGCTCACAGCTGTTCTAGGAACACATTGTGAAATCGCGTATATCTTAGCTTCTACACATAGGAATGTATTGTGCTTTGCTTTACACACTATTCTACAGTCAAGAGGAGAGAATTCATCAAGTTTAATAAGCAAAAACACTGTATAAGTCGAATTTCAGCATTTTTGTGTGACCGGGAAAACCACAGTCACAAGCCGAGATGCAGTTCCATAGAAACTTGCCATTTTACCGCTGAACCTAAAAATGGGTAGAAAGTACTTTTTCTCCCTTCCTGTTAATGCCACAGACTTCGCCTTTACAGGGCACACGTTTTCTATCTTCCCCGCTTCAGCCCATGAAATATTGAGCTTCAAATGTGTTGTTAACGTGGTGTAAAAAAGTTGCTCACAGCTGTTCTAGGAACACATTGTGAAATCGCATATATCTTTGCTTCTAGAAATAGCAATGTATTGTGCTTTGCTTTACACACTATTCTACAGTCAAGAGATGAGAATTCATCAAGTTTAATAAGCAAAAACACTGTATAAGTCGAATTTCAGCATTTTTGTGTGACCGGGAAAACCACAGTCACAAGCCGAGATGCAGTTCCATAGAAACTTGCCATTTTACCGCTGAACCTAAAAATGGGTAGAAAGTACTTTTTCTCCCTTCCTGTTAATGCCACAGACTTCGCCTTTACAGGGCACACGTTTTCTATCTTCCGCGCTTCAGCCCATGAAATATTGAGCTTCAAATGTGTTGTTAACGTGGTGTAAAAAAGTTGCTCACAGCTGTTCTAGGAACACATTGTGAAATCGCGTATATCTTTGCTTCTACACATAGGAATGTATTGTGCTTTGCTTTACACACTCTTCTACAGTCAAGAGGAGAGAATTCATCAAGTTTAATAAGCACAAACACTGTATAAGTCGAATTTCAGCATTTTTGTGTGACCGGTAAAACCACAGTCACAAGCCGAGATGCAGTTCCATAGAAACTTGCCATTTTACCGCTGAACCTAAAAATGGGTAGAAAGTACTTTTTCTCCCTTCCTGTTAATACCACAGACTTCGCCTTTACAGGGCACACGTTTTCTATCTTCCCCGCTTCAGCCCATGAAATATTGAGCTTCAAATGTGTTGTTAACGTGGTGTAAAAAAGTTGCTCACAGCTGTTCTAGGAACACATTGTGAAATCGCGTATATCTTAGCTTCTACACATAGGAATGTATTGTGCTTTGCTTTACACACTATTCTACAGTCAAGAGGAGAGAATTCATCAAGTTTAATAAGCAAAAACACTGTATAAGTCGAATTTCAGCATTTTTGTGTGACCGGGAAAACCACAGTCACAAGCCGAGATGCAGTTCCATAGAAACTTGCCATTTTACCGCTGAACCTAAAAATGGGTAGAAAGTACTTTTTCTCCCTTCCTGTTAATGCCACAGACTTCGCCTTTACAGGGCACACGTTTTCTATCTTCCCCGCTTCAGCCCATGAAATATTGAGCTTCAAATGTGTTGTTAACGTGGTGTAAAAAAGTTGCTCACAGCTGTTCTAGGAACACATTGTGAAATCGCATATATCTTTGCTTCTAGAAATAGCAATGTATTGTGCTTTGCTTTACACACTATTCTACAGTCAAGAGATGAGAATTCATCAAGTTTAATAAGCAAAAACACTGTATAAGTCGAATTTCAGCATTTTTGTGTGACCGGTAAAACCACAGTCACAAGCCGAGATGCAGTTCCATAGAAACTTGCCATTTTACCGCTGAACCTAAAAATGGGTAGAAAGTACTTTTTCTCCCTTCCTGTTAATACCACAGACTTCGCCTTTACAGGGCACACGTTTTCTATCTTCCCCGCTTCAGCCCATGAAATATTGAGCTTCAAATGTGTTGTTAACGTGGTGTAAAAAAGTTGCTCACAGCTGTTCTAGGAACACATTGTGAAATCGCATATATCTTTGCTTCTACAAATAGCAATGTATTGTGCTTTGCTTTACACACTATTCTACAGTCAAGAGATGAGAATTCATCAAGTTTAATAAGCAAAAACACTGTATAAGTCGAATTTCAGCATTTTTGTGTGACCGGGAAAACCACAGTCACAAGCCGAGATGCAGTTCCATAGAAACTTGCCATTTTACCGCTGAACCTAAAAATGGGTAGAAAGTACTTTTTCTCCCTTCCTGTTAATGCCACAGACTTCGCCTTTACAGGGCACACGTTTTCTATCTTCCCCGCTTCAGCCCATGAAATATTGAGCTTCAAATGTGTTGTTAACGTGGTGTAAAAAAGTTGCTCACAGCTGTTCTAGGAACACATTGTGAAATCGCATATATCTTTGCTTCTACACATAGCAATGTATTGTGCTTTGCTTTACACACTATTCTACAGTCAAGAGATGAGAATTCATCAAGTTTAATAAGCAAAAACACTGTATAAGTCGAATTTCAGCATTTTTGTGTGACCGGGAAAACCACAGTCACAAGCCGAGATGCAGTTCCATAGAAACTTGCCATTTTACCGCTGAACCTAAAAATGGGTAGAAAGTACTTTTTCTCCCTTCCTGTTAATGCCACAGACTTCGCCTTTACAGGGCACACGTTTTCTATCTTCCCCGCTTCAGCCCATGAAATATTGAGCTTCAAATGTGTTGTTAACGTGGTGTAAAAAAGTTGCTCACAGCTGTTCTAGGAACACATTGTGAAATCGCGTATATCTTTGCTTCTACACATAGCAATGTATTGTGCTTTGCTTTACACACTATTCTACAGTCAAGAGATGAGAATTCATCAAGTTTAATAAGCAAAAACACTGTATAAGTCGAATTTCAGCATTTTGTGTGACCGGGAAAACCACAGTCACAAGACGAGATGCAGTTCCATAGAAACTTGCCATTTTACCGCTGAACCTAAAAATGGGTAGAAAGTACTTTTTCTCCCTTCCTGTTAATGCCACAGACTTCGCCTTTACAGGGCACACGTTTTCTATCTTCCCCGCTTCAGCCCATGAAATATTGAGCTTCAAATGTGTTGTTAACATTGTGTAAAAAAGTTGCTCACAGCTGTTCTAGGAACACATTGTGAAATCGCGTATATCTTTGCTTCTACACATAGGAATGTATTGTGCTTTGCTTTACACACTCTTCTACAGTCAAGAGGAGAGAATTCATCAAGTTTAATAAGCACAAACACTGTATAAGTCGAATTTCAGCATTTTTGTGTGACCGGGAAAACCACAGTCACAAGACGAGATGCAGTTCCATAGAGACTTGCCATTTTACCGCTGAACCTAAAAATGGGTAGAAAGTACTTTTTCTCCCTTCCTGTTAATGCCACAGACTTCGCCTTTACAGGGCACACGTTTTCTATCTTCCCCGCTTCAGCCCATGAAATATTGAGCTTCAAATGTGTTGTTAACATTGTGTAAAAAAGTTGCTCACAGCTGTTCTAGGAACACATTGTGAAATCGCGTATATCTTTGCTTCTACACATAGCAATGTATTGTGCTTTGCTTTACACACCATTCTACAGTCAAGAGGAGAGAATGCATCAAGTTTAATAAGCAAAAACACTGTATAAGTCGAATTTCAGCATTTTTGTGTGACCGGTAAAACCACAGTCACAAGCCGAGATGCAGTTCCATAGAAACTTGCCATTTTACCGCTGAACCTAAAAATGGGTAGAAAGTACTTTTTCTCCCTTCCTGTTAATGCCACAGACTTCGCCTTTACAGGGCACACGTTTTCTATCTTCCCCGCTTCAGCCCATGAAATATTGAGCTTCAAATGTGTTGTTAACGTTGTGTAAAAAAGTTGCTCACAGCTGTTCTAGGAACACATTGTGAAATCGCGTATATCTTTGCTTCTACACATAGCAATGTATTGTGCTTTGCTTTACTCACTATTCTACAGTCAAGAGGAGAGAATTCATCAAGTTTAATAAGCAAAAACACTGTATAAGTCGAATTTCAGCATTTTTGTGTGACCGGGAAAACCACAGTCACAAGCCGAGATGCAGTTCCATAGAAACTTGCCATTTTACCGCTGAACCTAAAAATGGGTACAAAGTACTTTTTCTCCCTTCCTATTAATGCCACAGACTTCGCCTTTACAGGGCAAACGTTTTCTATCTTCCCCGCTTCAGCCCATGAAATATTGAGCTTCAAATGTGTTGTTAACGTGGTGTAAAAAAGTTGCTCACAGCTGTTCTAGGAACACATTGTGAAATCGCGTATATCTTTGCTTCTACACATAGCAATGTATTGTGCTTTGCTTTACACACTATTCTACAGTCAAGAGATGAGAATTCATCAAGTTTAATAAGCAAAAACACTGTATAAGTCGAATTTCAGCATTTTTGTGTGACCGGGAAAACCACAGTCACAAGACGAGATGCAGTTCCATAGAAACTTGCCATTTTACCGCTGAACCTAAAAATGGGTAGAAAGTACTTTTTCTCCCTTCCTGTTAATGCCACAGACTTCGCCTTTACAGGGCACACGTTTTCTATCTTCCCCGCTTCAGCCCATGAAATATTGAGCTTCAAATGTGTTGTTAACGTGGTGTAAAAAAGTTGCTCACAGCTGTTCTAGGAACACATTGTGAAATCGCATATATCTTTGCTTCTACAAATAGCAATGTATTGTGCTTTGCTTTACACACTATTCTACAGTCAAGAGATGAGAATTCATCAAGTTTAATAAGCAAAAACACTGTATAAGTCGAATTTCAGCATTTTTGTGTGACCGGGAAAACCACAGTCACAAGCCGAGATGCAGTTCCATAGAAACTTGCCATTTTACCGCTGAACCTAAAAATGGGTAGAAAGTACTTTTTCTCCCTTCCTGTTAATGCCACAGACTTCGCCTTTACAGGGCACACGTTTTCTATCTTCCGCGCTTCAGCCCATGAAATATTGAGCTTCAAATGTGTTGTTAACGTGGTGAAAAAAAGTTGCTCACAGCTGTTCTAGGAACACATTGTGAAATCGCGTATATCTTTGCTTCTACACATAGGAATGTATTGTGCTTTGCTTTACACACTCTTCTACAGTCAAGAGGAGAGAATTCATCAAGTTTAATAAGCACAAACACTGTATAAGTCGAATTTCAGCATTTTTGTGTGACCGGGAAAACCACAGTCACAAGACGAGATGCAGTTCCATAGAGACTTGCCATTTTACCGCTGAACCTAAAAATGGGTAGAAAGTACTTTTTCTCCCTTCCTGTTAATGCCACAGACTTCGCCTTTACAGGGCACACGTTTTCTATCTTCCCCGCTTCAGCCCATGAAATATTGAGCTTCAAATGTGTTGTTAACATTGTGTAAAAAAGTTGCTCACAGCTGTTCTAGGAACACATTGTGAAATCGCGTATATCTTTGCTTCTACACATAGCAATGTATTGTGCTTTGCTTTACACACCATTCTACAGTCAAGAGGAGAGAATTCATCAAGTTTAATAAGCAAAAACACTGTATAAGTCGAATTTCAGCATTTTTGTGTGACCGGTAAAACCACAGTCACAAGCCGAGATGCAGTTCCATAGAAACTTGCCATTTTACCGCTGAACCTAAAAATGGGTAGAAAGTACTTTTTCTCCCTTCCTGTTAATGCCACAGACTTCGCCTTTACAGGGCACACGTTTTCTATCTTCCCCGCTTCAGCCCATGAAATATTGAGCTTCAAATGTGTTGTTAACGTGGTGTAAAAAAGTTGCTCACAGCTGTTCTAGGAACACATTGTGAAATCGCATATATCTGTGCTTCTACAAATAGCAATGTATTGTGCTTTGCTTTACACACTATTCTACAGTCAAGAGATGAAAATTCATCAAGTTTAATAAGCAAAAACACTGTATAAGTCGAATTTCAGCATTTTTGTGTGACCGGGAGAACCACAGTCACAAGCCGAGATGCAGTTCCATAGAAACTTGCCATTTTACCGCTGAACCTAAAAATGGGTAAAAAGTACTTTTTCTCCCTTCCTGTTAATGCCACAGACTTCGCCTTTACAGGGCACACGTTTTCTATCTTCCCCGCTTCAGCCCATGAAATATTGAGCTTCAAATGTGTTGTTAACGTGGTGTAAAAAAGTTGCTCACAGCTGTTCTAGGAACACATTGTGAAATCGCGTATATCTTTGCTTCTACACATAGGAATGTATTGTGCTTTGCTTTACACACTCTTCTACAGTCAAGAGGAGAGAATTCATCAAGTTTAATAAGCACAAACACTGTATAAGTCGAATTTCAGCATTTTTGTGTGACCGGGAAAACCACAGTCACAAGACGAGATGCAGTTCCATAGAGACTTGCCATTTTACCGCTGAACCTAAAAATGGGTAGAAAGTACTTTTTCTCCCTTCCTGTTAATGCCACAGACTTCGCCTTTACAGGGCACACGTTTTCTATCTTCCCCGCTTCAGCCCATGAAATATTGAGCTTCAAATGTGTTGTTAACATTGTGTAAAAAAGTTGCTCACAGCTGTTCTAGGAACACATTGTGAAATCGCGTATATCTTTGCTTCTACACATAGCAATGTATTGTGCTTTGCTTTACACACCATTCTACAGTCAAGAGGAGAGAATGCATCAAGTTTAATAAGCAAAAACACTGTATAAGTCGAATTTCAGCATTTTTGTGTGACCGGTAAAACCACAGTCACAAGCCGAGATGCAGTTCCATAGAAACTTGCCATTTTACCGCTGAACCTAAAAATGGGTAGAAAGTACTTTTTCTCCCTTCCTGTTAATGCCACAGACTTCGCCTTTACAGGGCACACGTTTTCTATCTTCCCCGCTTCAGCCCATGAAATATTGAGCTTCAAATGTGTTGTTAACATTGTGTAAAAAAGTTGCTCACAGCTGTTCTAGGAACACATTGTGAAATCGCGTATATCTTTGCTTCTACACATAGCAATGTATTGTGCTTTGCTTTACACACTATTCTACAGTCAAGAGGAGAGAATTCATCAAGTTTAATAAGCAAAAACACTGTATAAGTCGAATTTCAGCATTTTTGTGTGACCGGGAAAACCACAGTCACAAGCCGAGATGCAGTTCCATAGAAACTTGCCATTTTACCGCTGAACCTAAAAATGGGTAGAAAGTACTTTTTCTCCCTTCCTGTTAATGCCACAGACTTCGCCTTTACAGGGCACACGTTTTCTATCTTCCCCGCTTCAGCCCATGAAATATTGAGCTTCAAATGTGTTGTTAACGTTGTGTAAAAAAGTTGCTCACAGCTGTTCTAGGAACACATTGTGAAATCGCGTATATCTTTGCTTCTACACATAGCAATGTATTGTGCTTTGCTTTACTCACTATTCTACAGTCAAGAGGAGAGAATTCATCAAGTTTAATAAGCAAAAACACTGTATAAGTCGAATTTCAGCATTTTTGTGTGACCGGGAAAACCACAGTCACAAGCCGAGATGCAGTTCCATAGAAACTTGCCATTTTACCGCTGAACCTAAAAATGGGTACAAAGTACTTTTTCTCCCTTCCTATTAATGCCACAGACTTCGCCTTTACAGGGCAAACGTTTTCTATCTTCCCCGCTTCAGCCCATGAAATATTGAGCTTCAAATGTGTTGTTAACGTGGTGTAAAAAAGTTGCTCACAGCTGTTCTAGGAACACATTGTGAAATCGCGTATATCTTTGCTTCTACACATAGCAATGTATTGTGCTTTGCTTTACACACTATTCTACAGTCAAGAGATGAGAATTCATCAAGTTTAATAAGCAAAAACACTGTATAAGTCGAATTTCAGCATTTTTGTGTGACCGGGAAAACCACAGTCACAAGACGAGATGCAGTTCCATAGAAACTTGCCATTTTACCGCTGAACCTAAAAATGGGTAGAAAGTACTTTTTCTCCCTTCCTGTTAATGCCACAGACTTCGCCTTTACAGGGCACACGTTTTCTATCTTCCCCGCTTCAGCCCATGAAATATTGAGCTTCAAATGTGTTGTTAACGTGGTGTAAAAAAGTTGCTCACAGCTGTTCTAGGAACACATTGTGAAATCGCATATATCTTTGCTTCTACAAATAGCAATGTATTGTGCTTTGCTTTACACACTATTCTACAGTCAAGAGATGAGAATTCATCAAGTTTAATAAGCAAAAACACTGTATAAGTCGAATTTCAGCATTTTTGTGTGACCGGGAAAACCACAGTCACAAGCCGAGATGCAGTTCCATAGAAACTTGCCATTTTACCGCTGAACCTAAAAATGGGTAGAAAGTACTTTTTCTCCCTTCCTGTTAATGCCACAGACTTCGCCTTTACAGGGCACACGTTTTCTATCTTCCGCGCTTCAGCCCATGAAATATTGAGCTTCAAATGTGTTGTTAACGTGGTGAAAAAAAGTTGCTCACAGCTGTTCTAGGAACACATTGTGAAATCGCGTATATCTTTGCTTCTACACATAGGAATGTATTGTGCTTTGCTTTACACACTCTTCTACAGTCAAGAGGAGAGAATTCATCAAGTTTAATAAGCACAAACACTGTATAAGTCGAATTTCAGCATTTTTGTGTGACCGGGAAAACCACAGTCACAAGACGAGATGCAGTTCCATAGAGACTTGCCATTTTACCGCTGAACCTAAAAATGGGTAGAAAGTACTTTTTCTCCCTTCCTGTTAATGCCACAGACTTCGCCTTTACAGGGCACACGTTTTCTATCTTCCCCGCTTCAGCCCATGAAATATTGAGCTTCAAATGTGTTGTTAACATTGTGTAAAAAAGTTGCTCACAGCTGTTCTAGGAACACATTGTGAAATCGCGTATATCTTTGCTTCTACACATAGCAATGTATTGTGCTTTGCTTTACACACCATTCTACAGTCAAGAGGAGAGAATTCATCAAGTTTAATAAGCAAAAACACTGTATAAGTCGAATTTCAGCATTTTTGTGTGACCGGTAAAACCACAGTCACAAGCCGAGATGCAGTTCCATAGAAACTTGCCATTTTACCGCTGAACCTAAAAATGGGTAGAAAGTACTTTTTCTCCCTTCCTGTTAATGCCACAGACTTCGCCTTTACAGGGCACACGTTTTCTATCTTCCCCGCTTCAGCCCATGAAATATTGAGCTTCAAATGTGTTGTTAACGTGGTGTAAAAAAGTTGCTCACAGCTGTTCTAGGAACACATTGTGAAATCGCATATATCTGTGCTTCTACAAATAGCAATGTATTGTGCTTTGCTTTACACACTATTCTACAGTCAAGAGATGAAAATTCATCAAGTTTAATAAGCAAAAACACTGTATAAGTCGAATTTCAGCATTTTTGTGTGACCGGGAGAACCACAGTCACAAGCCGAGATGCAGTTCCATAGAAACTTGCCATTTTACCGCTGAACCTAAAAATGGGTAAAAAGTACTTTTTCTCCCTTCCTGTTAATGCCACAGACTTCGCCTTTACAGGGCACACGTTTTCTATCTTCCCCGCTTCAGCCCATGAAATATTGAGCTTCAAATGTGTTGTTAACGTGGTGTAAAAAAGTTGCTCACAGCTGTTCTAGGAACACATTGTGAAATCGCGTATATCTTTGCTTCTACACATAGGAATGTATTGTGCTTTGCTTTACACACTCTTCTACAGTCAAGAGGAGAGAATTCATCAAGTTTAATAAGCACAAACACTGTATAAGTCGAATTTCAGCATTTTTGTGTGACCGGGAAAACCACAGTCACAAGACGAGATGCAGTTCCATAGAGACTTGCCATTTTACCGCTGAACCTAAAAATGGGTAGAAAGTACTTTTTCTCCCTTCCTGTTAATGCCACAGACTTCGCCTTTACAGGGCACACGTTTTCTATCTTCCCCGCTTCAGCCCATGAAATATTGAGCTTCAAATGTGTTGTTAACGTGGTGTAAAAAAGTTGCTCACAGCTGTTCTAGGAACACATTGTGAAATCGCATATATCTTTGCTTCTACAAATAGCAATGTATTGTGCTTTGCTTTACACACTATTCTACAGTCAAGAGATGAGAATTCATCAAGTTTAATAAGCAAAAACACTGTATAAGTCGAATTTCAGCATTTTTGTGTGACCGGGAAAACCACAGTCACAAGCCGAGATGCAGTTCCATAGAAACTTGCCATTTTACCGCTGAACCTAAAAATGGGTAGAAAGTACTTTTTCTCCCTTCCTGTTAATGCCACAGACTTCGCCTTTACAGGGCACACGTTTTCCATCTTCCCCGCTTCAGCCCATGAAATATTGAGCTTCAAATGTGTTGTTAACGTGGTGTAAAAAAGTTGCTCACAGCTGTTCTAGGAACACATTGTGAAATCGCGTATATCTTTGCTTCTACACATAGCAATGTATTGTGCTTTGCTTTACACACTATTCTACAGTCAAGAGGAGAGAATTCATCAAGTTTAATAAGCATAAACACTGTATAAGTCGAATTTCAGCATTTTTGTGTGACCGGGAAAACCACAGTCACAAGCCGAGATGCAGTTCCATAGAAACTTGCCATTTTACCGCTGAACCTAAAAATGGGTAGAAAGTACTTTTTCTCCCTTCCTGTTAATGCCACAGACTTCGCCTTTACAGGGCACACGTTTTCTATCTTCCCCGCTTCAGCCCATGAAATATTGAGCTTCAAATGTGTTGTTAACATTGTGTAAAAAAGTTGCTCACAGCTGTTCTAGGAACACATTGTGAAATCGCGTATATCTTTGCTTCTACACATAGCAATGTATTGTGCTTTGCTTTACACACTATTCTACAGTCAAGAGATGAGAATTCATCAAGTTTAATAAGCAAAAACACTGTATAAGTCGAATTTCAGCATTTTTGTGTGACCGGGAAAACCACAGTCACAATCCGAGATGCAGTTCCATAGAAACTTGCCATTTTACCGCTGAACCTAAAAATGGGTAGAAAGTACTTTTTTTCCCTTCCTGTTAATGCCACAGACTTCGCCTTTACAGGGCACACGTTTTCTATCTTCCCCGCTTCAGCCCATGAAATATTGAGCTTCAAATGTGTTGTTAACTTTGTGTAAAAAAGTTGTTCACAGCTGTTCTAGGAACACATTGTGAAATCGCGTATATCTTTTCTTCTACACATAGGAATGTATTGTGCTTTGCTTTACACACTATTCTACAGTCAAGAGGAGAGAATTCATCAAGTTTAATAAGCAAAAACACTGTATAAGTCGAATTTCAGCATTTTTGTGTGACCGGGAAAACCACAGTCACAAGCCGAGATGCAGTTCCATAGAAACTTGCCATTTTACCGCTGAACCTAAAAATGGGTAGAAAGTACTTTTTCTCCCTTCCTGTTAATGCCACAGACTTCGCCTTTACAGGGCACACGTTTTCTATCTTCCCCGCTTCAGCCCATGAAATATTGAGCTTCAAATGTGTTGTTAACGTGGTGTAAAAAAGTTGCTCACAGCTGTTCTAGGAACACATTGTGAAATCGCGTATATCTTTGCTTCTACACATAGCAATGTATTGTGCTTTGCTTTACACACTATTCTACAGTCAAGAGGAGAGAATCCATCAAGTTTAATAAGCAAAAACTCTGTATAAGTCGAATTTCAGCATTTTTGTGTGACCGGGAAAACCACAGTCACAAGCCGAGATTCAGATCCATAGGAACTTGCCATTTTACCGCGGAACCTAAAAATGGGTAGAAAGTACTTTTTCTCCCTTCCTGTTAATGCCACAGACTTCGCCTTTACAGGGCACACGTTTTCTATCTTCCCCGCTTCAGCCCATGAAATATTGAGCTTTAAATGTGTTGTTAACATTGTGTAAAAAAGTTGCTCACAGCTGTTCTAGGAACACATTGTGAAATCGCGTATATGTTTGCTTCTACACATAGCAATGTATTGTGCTTTGCTTTACACACTATTCTACAGTCAAGAGGAGAGAATTCATCAAGTTTAATAAGCAAAAACACTGTATAAGTCGAATTTCAGCATTTTTGTGTGACCGGGAAAACCACAGTCACAAGCCGAGATGCAGTTCCATAGAAACTTGCCATTTTACCGCTGAACCTAAAAATGGGTAGAAAGTACTTTTTCTCCCTTCCTGTTAATGCCACAGACTTCGCCTTTACAGGGCACACGTTTTCTATCTTCCCCGCTTCAGCCCATGAAATATTGAGCTTCAAATGTGTTGTTAACGTGGTGTAAAAAAGTTGCTCACAGCTGTTCTAGGAACACATTGTGAAATCGCGTATATCTTTGCTTCTACACATAGCAATGTATTGTGCTTTGCTTTACACACTATTCTACAGTCAAGAGGAGAGAATTCATCAAGTTTAATTAGCAAAAACACTGTATAAGTCGAATTTCAGCATTTTTGTGTGACCGGGAAAACCACAGTCACAATCCGAGATGCAGTTCCATAGAAACTTGCCATTTTACCGCTGAACCTAAAAATGGGTAGAAAGTACTTTTTCTCCCTTCCTGTTAATGCCACAGACTTCGCCTTTACAGGGCACACGTTTTCTATCTTCCCCGTTTCAGCCCATGAAATATTGAGCTTCAAATGTGTTGTTAACGTTGTGTAAAAAAGTTGCTCACAGCTGTTTTGGGAACACATTGTGAAATCGCGTATATCTTTGCTTCTACACATAGGAATGTATTGTGCTTTGCTTTACACACTATTCTACAGTCAAGAGGAGAGAATTCATCAAGTTTAATAAGCAAAAACACTGTATAAGTCGAATTTCAGCATTTTTGTGTGACCGGGAAAACCACAGTCACAAGACGAGATGCAGTTCCATAGAAACTTGCCGTTTTACCGCTGAACCTAAAAATGGGTAGAAAGTACTTTTTCTCCCTTCCTGTTGACCTGTTGAAGTGGCTTGACCTTTATTAGTGAGCCTGGTTACCCCCTCTCGGAACCACAGACTTAGAAATCGCCAGCTCATATACAGTGCATAAAATATATTTATATATATAGCTTTATACAGTACACCATTTTAATAAAAAATATCACAAAATTCTTCTAAGTCCCTCGGGAAGAGTGAAAGACGCGCACGTTCATTTTCAGAGCTCCTAGACCTTCCTATAAGAAGTTAGCCAAAAAGTAGCTTCGAATAACGCTTAGGTTAAGTTTCAGAGTTGCTTCTAATGTACCAAAGCTGGACTTAGACATAATTTCACTCTCACAACATTATGGCTGGTTGGAGACAGTCCGAACCACAAGTACCGGGTCCATGGTTCTGGCCGTATACTGGGGGGACGGGGACGACTCCCATTAACCCCTGACTATACCGGGGATACGCTTATCACAATGCCTTTCTGGTCTGTGCTGAAGCAGGGCATTCTGGCAGCCAAGTGGCTTGACCTTTATTAGTGAGCCTGGTTACCCCCTCTCGGAACCACAGACTTAGAAATCGCCAGCTCATATACAGTGCATAAAATATATTTATATATATACCCTTATACACCATTTAATAAAAAATATCACAAAATTCTTCTAAGACCCTCGGGAAGAGTGAAAGACGCGCACGTTCATTTTCAGAGCTCCTAGACCTTCCTATAAGAAGTTAGCCAAAAAGTAGCTTCGAAAAACGCTTAGGTTAAGTTTCAGAGTTGCTTCTAATGTACCAAAGCTGGACTTAGACATAATTTCACTCTCACAACATTATGGCTGGTTGGAGACAGTCCGAACCACAAGTACCGGGTCCATGGTTCTGGCCGTATACTGGGGGGGCGGGGACGACTCCCATTAACCCCTGACTATACCGGGGATACGCTTATCACAATGCCTTTCTGGTCTGTGCTGAAGCAGGGCATTCTGGCAGCCAAGTGGCTTGACCTTTATTAGTGAGCCTGGTTACCCCCTCTCGGAACCACAGACTTAGAAATCGCCAGCTCATATACAGTGCATAAAATATATTTATATATATACCCTTATACACCATTTTAATAAAAAATATCACAAAATTCTTCTAAGTCCCTCGGGAAGAGTGAAAGACGCGCACGTTCATTTTCAGAGCTCCTAGACCTTCCTATAAGAAGTTAGCCAAAAAGTAGTTTCGAAAAACGCTTAGGTTAAGTTTCAGAGTTGCTTCTAATGTACCAAAGCTGGACTTAGACATAATTTCACTCTCACAACATTATGGCTGGTTGGAGAGAGTCCGAACCACAAGTACCGGGTCCATGGTTCTGGCCGTATACTGGGGGGACGGGGACGACTCCCATTAACCCCTGACTATACCGGGGATACGCTTATCACAATGCCTTTCTGGTCTGTGCTGAAGCAGGGCATTCTGGCAGCCAAGTGGCTTGACCTTTATTAGTGAGCCTGGTTACCCCCTCTCGGAACCACAGACTTAGAAATCGCCAGCTCATATACAGTGCATAAAATATATTTATATATATACCCTTATACACCATTTTAATAAAAAATATCACAAATTTCTTCTAAGTCCCTCGGGAAGAGTGAAAGACGCGCACGTTCATTTTCAGAGCTCCTAGACCTTCCTATAAGAAGTTAGCCAAAAAGTAGCTTCGAAAAACGCTTAGGTTAAGTTTCAGAGTTGCTTCTAATGTACCAAAGCTGGACTTAGACATAATTTCACTCTCACAACATTATGGCTGGTTGGAGACAGTCCGAACCACAAGTACCGGGTCCATGGTTCTGGCCGTATACTGGGGGGACGGGGACGACTCCCATTAACCCCTGACTATACCGGGGATACGCTTATCACAATGCCTTTCTGGTCTGTGCTGAAGCAGGGCATTCTGGCAGCCAAGTGGCTTGACCTTTATTAGTGAGCCTGGTTACCCCCTCTCGGAACCACAGACTTAGAAATCGCCAGCTCATATACAGTGCATAAAATATATTTATATATATACCCTTATACACCATTTTAATAAAAAATATCACAAAATTCTTCTAAGTCCCTCGGGAAGAGTGAAAGACGCGCACGTTCATTTTCAGAGCTCCTAGACCTTCCTATAAGAAGTTAGCCAAAAAGTAGCTTCGAAAAACGCTTAGGTTAAGTTTCAGAGTTGCTTCTAATGTACCAAAGCTGGACTTAGACATAATTTCACTCTCACAACATTATGGCTGGTTGGAGACAGTCCGAACCACAAGTACCGGGTCCATGGTTCTGGCCGTATACTGGGGGGGCGGGGACGACTCCCATTAACCCCTGACTATACCGGGGATACGCTTATCACAATGCCTTTCTGGTCTGTGCTGAAGCACGGCATTCTGGCAGCCAAGTGGCTTGACCTTTATTAGTGAGCCTGGTTACCCCCTCTCGGAACCACAGACTTAGAAATCGCCAGCTCATATACAGTGCATAAAATATATTTATATATATACCCTTATACACCATTTAATAAAAAATATCACAAAATTCTTCTAAGTCCCTCGGGAAGAGTGAAAGACGCGCACGTTCATTTTCAGAGCTCCTAGACCTTCCTATAAGAAGTTAGCCAAAAAGTAGCTTCGAAAAACGCTTAGGTTAAGTTTCAGAGTTGCTTCTAATGTACCAAAGCTGGACTTAGACATAATTTCACTCTCACAACATTATGGCTGGTTGGAGACAGTCCGAACCACAAGTACCGGGTCCATGGTTCTGGCCGTATACTGGGGGGACGGGGACGACTCCCATTAACCCCTGACTATACCGGGGATACGCTTATCACAATGCCTTTCTGGTCTGTGCTGAAGCAGGGCATTCTGGCAGCCAAGTGGCTTGACCTTTATTAGTGAGCCTGGTTACCCCCTCTCGGAACCACAGACTTAGAAATCGCCAGCTCATATACAGTGCATAAAATATATATATATATACCCTTATACACCATTTTAATAAAAAATATCACAAAATTCTTCTAAGTCCCTCGGGAAGAGTGAAAGACGCGCACGTTCATTTTCAGAGCTCCTAGACCTTCCTATAAGAAGTTAGCCAAAAAGTAGCTTCGAAAAACGCTTAGGTTAAGTTTCAGAGTTGCTTCTAATGTACCAAAGCTGGACTTAGACATAATTTCACTCTCACAACATTATGGCTGGTTGGAGACAGTCCGAACCACAAGTACCGGGTCCATGGTTCTGGCCGTATACTGGGGGGACGGGGACGACTCCCATTAACCCCTGACTATACCGGGGATACGCTTATCACAATGCCTTTCTGGTCTGTGCTGAAGCAGGGCATTCTGGCAGCCAAGTGGCTTGACCTTTATTAGTGAGCCTGGTTACCCCCTCTCGGAACCACAGACTTAGAAATCGCCAGCTCATATACAGTGCATAAAATATATTTATATATATACCCTTATACACCATTTTAATAAAAAATATCACAAAATTCTTCTAAGTCCCTCGGGAAGAGTGAAAGACGCGCACGTTCATTTTCAGAGCTCCTAGACCTTCCTATAAGAAGTTAGCCAAAAAGTAGCTTCGAAAAACGCTTAGGTTAAGTTTCAGAGTTGCTTCTAATGTACCAAAGCTGGACTTAGACATAATTTCACTCTCACAACATTATGGCTGGTTGGAGAGAGTCCGAACCACAAGTACCGGGTCCATGGTTCTGGCCGTATACTGGGGGGACGGGGACGACTCCCATTAACCCCTGACTATACCGGGGATACGCTTATCACAATGCCTTTCTGGTCTGTGCTGAAGCAGGGCATTCTGGCAGCCAAGTGGCTTGACCTTTATTAGTGAGCCTGGTTACCCCCTCTCGGAACCACAGACTTAGAAATCGCCAGCTCATATACAGTGCATAAAATATATTTATATATATACCCTTATACACCATTTAATAAAAAATATCACAAAATTCTTCTAAGTCCCTCGGGAAGAGTGAAAGACGCGCACGTTCATTTTCAGAGCTCCTAGACCTTCCTATAAGAAGTTAGCCAAAAAGTAGCTTCGAAAAACGCTTAGGTTAAGTTTCAGAGTTGCTTCTAATGTACCAAAGCTGGACTTAGACATAATTTCACTCTCACAACATTATGGCTGGTTGGAGAGAGTCCGAACCACAAGTACCGGGTCCATGGTTCTGGCCGTATACTGGGGGGACGGGGACGACTCCCATTAACCCCTGACTATACCGGGGATACGCTTATCACAATGCCTTTCTGGTCTGTGCTGAAGCAGGGCATTCTGGCAGCCAAGTGGCTTGACCTTTATTAGTGAGCCTGGTTACCCCCTCTCGGAACCACAGACTTAGAAATCGCCAGCTCATATACAGTGCATAAAATATATTTATATATATACCCTTATACACCATTTAATAAAAAATATCACAAAATTCTTCTAAGTCCCTCGGGAAGAGTGAAAGACGCGCACGTTCATTTTCAGAGCTCCTAGACCTTCCTATAAGAAGTTAGCCAAAAAGTAGCTTCGAAAAACGCTTAGGTTAAGTTTCAGAGTTGCTTCTAATGTACCAAAGCTGGACTTAGACATAATTTCACTCTCACAACATTATGGCTGGTTGGAGACAGTCCGAACCACAAGTACCGGGTCCATGGTTCTGGCCGTATACTGGGGGGACGGGGACGACTCCCATTAACCCCTGACTATACCGGGGATACGCTTATCACAATGCCTTTCTGGTCTGTGCTGAAGCAGGGCATTCTGGCAGCCAAGTGGCTTGACCTTTATTAGTGAGCCTGGTTACCCCCTCTCGGAACCACAGACTTAGAAATCGCCAGCTCATATACAGTGCATAAAATATATTTATATATATACCCTTATACACCATTTAATAAAAAATATCACAAAATTCTTCTAAGTCCCTCGGGAAGAGTGAAAGACGCGCACGTTCATTTTCAGAGCTCCTAGACCTTCCTATAAGAAGTTAGCCAAAAAGTAGCTTCGAAAAACGCTTAGGTTAAGTTTCAGAGTTGCTTCTAATGTACCAAAGCTGGACTTAGACATAATTTCACTCTCACAACATTATGGCTGGTTGGAGAGAGTCCGAACCACATGTACCGGGTCCATGGTTCTGGCCGTATACTGGGGGGACGGGGACGACTCCCATTAACCCCTGACTATACCGGGGATACGCTTATCACAATGCCTTTCTGGTCTGTGCTGAAGCAGGGCATTCTGGCAGCCAAGTGGCTTGACCTTTATTAGTGAGCCTGGTTACCCCCTCTCGGAACCACAGACTTAGAAATCGCCAGCTCATATACAGTGCATAAAATATATTTATATATATACCCTTATACACCATTTAATAAAAAATATCACAAAATTCTTCTAAGTCCCTCGGGAAGAGTGAAAGACGCGCACGTTCATTTTCAGAGCTCCTAGACCTTCCTATAAGAAGTTAGCCAAAAAGTAGCTTCGAAAAACGCTTAGGTTAAGTTTCAGAGTTGCTTCTAATGTACCAAAGCTGGACTTAGACATAATTTCACTCTCACAACATTATGGCTGGTTGGAGAGAGTCCGAACCACAAGTACCGGGTCCATGGTTCTGGCCGTATACTGGGGGGACGGGGACGACTCCCATTAACCCCTGACTATACCGGGGATACGCTTATCACAATGCCTTTCTGGTCTGTGCTGAAGCAGGGCATTCTGGCAGCCAAGTGGCTTGACCTTTATTAGTGAGCCTGGTTACCCCCTCTCGGAACCACAGACTTAGAAATCGCCAGCTCATATACAGTGCATAAAATATATTTATATATATACCCTTATACACCATTTTAATAAAAAATATCACAAAATTCTTCTAAGTCCCTCGGGAAGAGTGAAAGACGCGCACGTTCATTTTCAGAGCTCCTAGACCTTCCTATAAGAAGTTAGCCAAAAAGTAGCTTCGAAAAACGCTTAGGTTAAGTTTCAGAGTTGCTTCTAATGTACCAAAGCTGGACTTAGACATAATTTCACTCTCACAACATTATGGCTGGTTGGAGACAGTCCGAACCACAAGTACCGGGTCCATGGTTCTGGCCGTATACTGGGGGGGCGGGGACGACTCCCATTAACCCCTGACTATACCGGGGATACGCTTATCACAATGCCTTTCTGGTCTGTGCTGAAGCACGGCATTCTGGCAGCCAAGTGGCTTGACCTTTATTAGTGAGCCTGGTTACCCCCTCTCGGAACCACAGACTTAGAAATCGCCAGCTCATATACAGTGCATAAAATATATTTATATATATACCCTTATACACCATTTAATAAAAAATATCCCAAAATTCTTCTAAGTCCCTCGGGAAGAGTGAAAGACGCGCACGTTCATTTTCAGAGCTCCTAGACCTTCCTATAAGAAGTTAGCCAAAAAGTAGCTTCGAAAAACGCTTAGGTTAAGTTTCAGAGTTGCTTCTAATGTACCAAAGCTGGACTTAGACATAATTTCACTCTCACAACATTATGGCTGGTTGGAGACAGTCCGAACCACAAGTACCGGGTCCATGGTTCTGGCCGTATACTGGGGGGACGGGGACGACTCCCATTAACCCCTGACTATACCGGGGATACGCTTATCACAATGCCTTTCTGGTCTGTGCTGAAGCAGGGCATTCTGGCAGCCAAGTGGCTTGACCTTTATTAGTGAGCCTGGTTACCCCCTCACGGAACCACAGACTTAGAAATCGCCAGCTCATATACAGTGCATAAAATATATTTATATATATACCCTTATACACCATTTTAATAAAAAATATCACAAAATTCTTCTAAGTCCCTCGGGAAGAGTGAAAGACGCGCACGTTCATTTTCAGAGCTCCTAGACCTTCCTATAAGAAGTTAGCCAAAAAGTAGCTTCGAAAAACGCTTAGGTTAAGTTTCAGAGTTGCTTCTAATGTACCAAAGCTGGACTTAGACATAATTTCACTCTCACAACATTATGGCTGGTTGGAGAGAGTCCGAACCACAAGTACCGGGTCCATGGTTCTGGCCGTATACTGGGGGGACGGGGACGACTCCCATTAACCCCTGACTATACCGGGGATACGCTTATCACAATGCCTTTCTGGTCTGTGCTGAAGCAGGGCATTCTGGCAGCCAAGTGGCTTGACCTTTATTAGTGAGCCTGGTTACCCCCTCTCGGAACCACAGACTTAGAAATCGCCAGCTCATATACAGTGCATAAAATATATTTATATATATACCCTTATACACCATTTAATAAAAAATATCACAAAATTCTTCTAAGTCCCTCGGGAAGAGTGAAAGACGCGCACGTTCATTTTCAGAGCTCCTAGACCTTCCTATAAGAAGTTAGCCAAAAAGTAGCTTCGAAAAACGCTTAGGTTAAGTTTCAGAGTTGCTTCTAATGTACCAAAGCTGGACTTAGACATAATTTCACTCTCACAACATTATGGCTGGTTGGAGAGAGTCCGAACCACAAGTACCGGGTCCATGGTTCTGGCCGTATACTGGGGGGACGGGGACGACTCCCATTAACCCCTGACTATACCGGGGATACGCTTATCACAATGCCTTTCTGGTCTGTGCTGAAGCAGGGCATTCTGGCAGCCAAGTGGCTTGACCTTTATTAGTGAGCCTGGTTACCCCCTCTCGGAACCACAGACTTAGAAATCGCCAGCTCATATACAGTGCATAAAATATATTTATATATATACCCTTATACACCATTTAATAAAAAATATCACAAAATTCTTCTAAGTCCCTCGGGAAGAGTGAAAGACGCGCACGTTCATTTTCAGAGCTCCTAGACCTTCCTATAAGAAGTTAGCCAAAAAGTAGCTTCGAAAAACGCTTAGGTTAAGTTTCAGAGTTGCTTCTAATGTACCAAAGCTGGACTTAGACATAATTTCACTCTCACAACATTATGGCTGGTTGGAGAGAGTCCGAACCACAAGTACCGGGTCCATGGTTCTGGCCGTATACTGGGGGGACGGGGACGACTCCCATTAACCCCTGACTATACCGGGGATACGCTTATCACAATGCCTTTCTGGTCTGTGCTGAAGCAGGGCATTCTGGCAGCCAAGTGGCTTGACCTTTATTAGTGAGCCTGGTTACCCCCTCTCGGAACCACAGACTTAGAAATCGCCAGCTCATATACAGTGCATAAAATATATTTATATATATATACCCTTATACACCATTTAATAAAAAATATCACAAAATTCTTCTAAGTCCCTCGGGAAGAGTGAAAGACGCGCACGTTCATTTTCAGAGCTCCTAGACCTTCCTATAAGAAGTTAGCCAAAAAGTAGCTTCGAAAAACGCTTAGGTTAAGTTTCAGAGTTGCTTCTAATGTACCAAAGCTGGACTTAGACATAATTTCACTCTCACAACATTATGGCTGGTTGGAGAGAGTCCGAACCACAAGTACCGGGTCCATGGTTCTGGCCGTATACTGGGGGGACGGGGACGACTCCCATTAACCCCTGACTATACCGGGGATACGCTTATCACAATGCCTTTCTGGTCTGTGCTGAAGCAGGGCATTCTGGCAGCCAAGTGGCTTGACCTTTATTAGTGAGCCTGGTTACCCCCTCTCGGAACCACAGACTTAGAAATCGCCAGCTCATATACAGTGCATAAAATATATTTATATATATACCCTTATACACCATTTAATAAAAAATATCACAAAATTCTTCTAAGTCCCTCGGGAAGAGTGAAAGACGCGCACGTTCATTTTCAGAGCTCCTAGACCTTCCTATAAGAAGTTAGCCAAAAAGTAGCTTCGAAAAACGCTTAGGTTAAGTTTCAGAGTTGCTTCTAATGTACCAAAGCTGGACTTAGACATAATTTCACTCTCACAACATTATGGCTGGTTGGAGAGAGTCCGAACCACAAGTACCGGGTCCATGGTTCTGGCCGTATACTGGGGGGACGGGGACGACTCCCATTAACCCCTGACTATACCGGGGATACGCTTATCACAATGCCTTTCTGGTCTGTGCTGAAGCAGGGCATTCTGGCAGCCAAGTGGCTTGACCTTTATTAGTGAGCCTGGTTACCCCCTCTCGGAACCACAGACTTAGAAATCGCCAGCTCATATACAGTGCATAAAATATATTTATATATATACCCTTATACACCATTTAATAAAAAATATCACAAAATTCTTCTAAGACCCTCGGGAAGAGTGAAAGACGCGCACGTTCATTTTCAGAGCTCCTAGACCTTCCTATAAGAAGTTAGCCAAAAAGTAGCTTCGAAAAACGCTTAGGTTAAGTTTCAGAGTTGCTTCTAATGTACCAAAGCTGGACTTAGACATAATTTCACTCTCACAACATTATGGCTGGTTGGAGACAGTCCGAACCACAAGTACCGGGTCCATGGTTCTGGCCGTAAACTGGGGAGGCGGGGACGACTCCCATTAACCCCTGACTATACCGGGGATACGCTTATCACAATGCCTTTCTGGTCTGTGCTGAAGCACGGCATTCTGGCAGCCAAGTGGCTTGACCTTTATTAGTGAGCCTGGTTACCCCCTCTCGGAACCACAGACTTAGAAATCGCCAGCTCATATACAGTGCATAAAATATATTTATATATATACCCTTATACACCATTTAATAAAAAATATCCCAAAATTCTTCTAAGTCCCTCGGGAAGAGTGAAAGACGCGCACGTTCATTTTCAGAGCTCCTAGACCTTCCTATAAGAAGCTAGCCAAAAAGTAGCTTCGAAAAACGCTTAGGTTAAGTTTCAGAGTTGCTTCTAATGTACCAAAGCTGGACTTAGACATAATTTCACTCTCACAACATTATGGCTGGTTGGAGACAGTCCGAACCACAAGTACCGGGTCCATGGTTCTGGCCGTATACTGGGGGGACGGGGACGACTCCCATTAACCCCTGACTATACCGGGGATACGCTTATCACAATGCCTTTCTGGTCTGTGCTGAAGCAGGGCATTCTGGCAGCCAAGTGGCTTGACCTTTATTAGTGAGCCTGGTTACCCCCTCTCGGAACCACAGACTTAGAAATCGCCAGCTCATATACAGTGCATAAAATATATTTATATATATACCCTTATACACCATTTAATAAAAAATATCACAAAATTCTTCTAAGTCCCTCGGGAAGAGTGAAAGACGCGCACGTTCATTTTCAGAGCTCCTAGACCTTCCTATAAGAAGTTAGCCAAAAAGTAGCTTCGAAAAACGCTTAGGTTAAGTTTCAGAGTTGCTTCTAATGTACCAAAGCTGGACTTAGACATAATTTCACTCTCACAACATTATGGCTGGTTGGAGAGAGTCCGAACCACAAGTACCGGGTCCATGGTTCTGGCCGTATACTGGGGGGACGGGGACGACTCCCATTAACCCCTGACTATACCGGGGATACGCTTATCACAATGCCTTTCTGGTCTGTGCTGAAGCAGGGCATTCTGGCAGCCAAGTGGCTTGACCTTTATTAGTGAGCCTGGTTACCCCCTCTCGGAACCACAGACTTAGAAATCGCCAGCTCATATACAGTGCATAAAATATATTTATATATATACCCTTATACACCATTTAATAAAAAATATCACAAAATTCTTCTAAGTCCCTCGGGAAGAGTGAAAGACGCGCACGTTCATTTTCAGAGCTCCTAGACCTTCCTATAAGAAGTTAGCCAAAAAGTAGCTTCGAAAAACGCTTAGGTTAAGTTTCAGAGTTGCTTCTAATGTACCAAAGCTGGACTTAGACATAATTTCACTCTCACAACATTATGGCTGGTTGGAGAGAGTCCGAACCACAAGTACCGGGTCCATGGTTCTGGCCGTATACTGGGGGGACGGGGACGACTCCCATTAACCCCTGACTATACCGGGGATACGCTTATCACAATGCCTTTCTGGTCTGTGCTGAAGCAGGGCATTCTGGCAGCCAAGTGGCTTGACCTTTATTAGTGAGCCTGGTTACCCCCTCTCGGAACCACAGACTTAGAAATCGCCAGCTCATATACAGTGCATAAAATATATTTATATATATATACCCTTATACACCATTTAATAAAAAATATCACAAAATTCTTCTAAGTCCCTCGGGAAGAGTGAAAGACGCGCACGTTCATTTTCAGAGCTCCTAGACCTTCCTATAAGAAGTTAGCCAAAAAGTAGCTTCGAAAAACGCTTAGGTTAAGTTTCAGAGTTGCTTCTAATGTACCAAAGCTGGACTTAGACATAATTTCACTCTCACAACATTATGGCTGGTTGGAGAGAGTCCGAACCACAAGTACCGGGTCCATGGTTCTGGCCGTATACTGGGGGGACGGGGACGACTCCCATTAACCCCTGACTATACCGGGGATACGCTTATCACAATGCCTTTCTGGTCTGTGCTGAAGCAGGGCATTCTGGCAGCCAAGTGGCTTGACCTTTATTAGTGAGCCTGGTTACCCCCTCTCGGAACCACAGACTTAGAAATCGCCAGCTCATATACAGTGCATAAAATATATTTATATATATACCCTTATACACCATTTAATAAAAAATATCACAAAATTCTTCTAAGTCCCTCGGGAAGAGTGAAAGACGCGCACGTTCATTTTCAGAGCTCCTAGACCTTCCTATAAGAAGTTAGCCAAAAAGTAGCTTCGAAAAACGCTTAGGTTAAGTTTCAGAGTTGCTTCTAATGTACCAAAGCTGGACTTAGACATAATTTCACTCTCACAACATTATGGCTGGTTGGAGAGAGTCCGAACCACAAGTACCGGGTCCATGGTTCTGGCCGTATACTGGGGGGACGGGGACGACTCCCATTAACCCCTGACTATACCGGGGATACGCTTATCACAATGCCTTTCTGGTCTGTGCTGAAGCAGGGCATTCTGGCAGCCAAGTGGCTTGACCTTTATTAGTGAGCCTGGTTACCCCCTCTCGGAACCACAGACTTAGAAATCGCCAGCTCATATACAGTGCATAAAATATATTTATATATATACCCTTATACACCATTTAATAAAAAATATCACAAAATTCTTCTAAGTCCCTCGGGAAGAGTGAAAGACGCGCACGTTCATTTTCAGAGCTCCTAGACCTTCCTATAAGAAGTTAGCCAAAAAGTAGCTTCGAAAAACGCTTAGGTTAAGTTTCAGAGTTGCTTCTAATGTACCAAAGCTGGACTTAGACATAATTTCACTCTCACAACATTATGGCTGGTTGGAGAGAGTCCGAACCACAAGTACCGGGTCCATGGTTCTGGCCGTATACTGGGGGGACGGGGACGACTCCCATTAACCCCTGACTATACCGGGGATACGCTTATCACAATGCCTTTCTGGTCTGTGCTGAAGCAGGGCATTCTGGCAGCCAAGTGGCTTGACCTTTATTAGTGAGCCTGGTTACCCCCTCTCGGAACCACAGACTTAGAAATCGCCAGCTCATATACAGTGCATAAAATATATTTATATATATACCCTTATACACCATTTTAATAAAAAATATCACAAAATTCTTCTAAGTCCCTCGGGAAGAGTGAAAGACGCGCACGTTCATTTTCAGAGCTCCTAGACCTTCCTATAAGAAGTTAGCCAAAAAGTAGCTTCGAAAAACGCTTAGGTTAAGTTTCAGAGTTGCTTCTAATGTACCAAAGCTGGACTTAGACATAATTTCACTCTCACAACATTATGGCTGGTTGGAGACAGTCCGAACCACAAGTACCGGGTCCATGGTTCTGGCCGTATACTGGGGGGGCGGGGACGACTCCCATTAACCCCTGACTATACCGGGGATACGCTTATCACAATGCCTTTCTGGTCTGTGCTGAAGCACGGCATTCTGGCAGCCAAGTGGCTTGACCTTTATTAGTGAGCCTGGTTACCCCCTCTCGGAACCACAGACTTAGAAATCGCCAGCTCATATACAGTGCATAAAATATATTTATATATATACCCTTATACACCATTTTAATAAAAAATATCACAAAATTCTTCTAAGTCCCTCGGGAAGAGTGAAAGACGCGCACGTTCATTTTCAGAGCTCCTAGACCTTCCTATAAGAAGTTAGCCAAAAAGTAGCTTCGAAAAACGCTTAGGTTAAGTTTCAGAGTTGCTTCTAATGTACCAAAGCTGGACTTAGACATAATTTCACTCTCACAACATTATGGCTGGTTGGAGACAGTCCGAACCACAAGTACCGGGTCCATGGTTCTGGCCGTATACTGGGGGGACGGGGACGACTCCCATTAACCCCTGACTATACCGGGGATACGCTTATCACAATGCCTTTCTGGTCTGTGCTGAAGCAGGGCATTCTGGCAGCCAAGTGGCTTGACCTTTATTAGTGAGCCTGGTTACCCCCTCTCGGAACCACAGACTTAGAAATCGCCAGCTCATATACAGTGCATAAAATATATTTATATATATACCCTTATACACCATTTAATAAAAAATATCACAAAATTCTTCTAAGTCCCTCGGGAAGAGTGAAAGACGCGCACGTTCATTTTCAGAGCTCCTAGACCTTCCTATAAGAAGTTAGCCAAAAAGTAGCTTCGAAAAACGCTTAGGTTAAGTTTCAGAGTTGCTTCTAATGTACCAAAGCTGGACTTAGACATAATTTCACTCTCACAACATTATGGCTGGTTGGAGAGAGTCCGAACCACAAGTACCGGGTCCATGGTTCTGGCCGTATACTGGGGGGACGGGGACGACTCCCATTAACCCCTGACTATACCGGGGATACGCTTATCACAATGCCTTTCTGGTCTGTGCTGAAGCAGGGCATTCTGGCAGCCAAGTGGCTTGACCTTTATTAGTGAGCCTGGTTACCCCCTCTCGGAACCACAGACTTAGAAATCGCCAGCTCATATACAGTGCATAAAATATATTTATATATATACCCTTATACACCATTTTAATAAAAAATATCACAAAATTCTTCTAAGTCCCTCGGGAAGAGTGAAAGACGCGCACGTTCATTTTCAGAGCTCCTAGACCTTCCTATAAGAAGTTAGCCAAAAAGTAGCTTCGAAAAACGCTTAGGTTAAGTTTCAGAGTTGCTTCTAATGTACCAAAGCTGGACTTAGACATAATTTCACTCTCACAACATTATGGCTGGTTGGAGACAGTCCGAACCACAAGTACCGGGTCCATGGTTCTGGCCGTATACTGGGGGGACGGGGACGACTCCCATTAACCCCTGACTATACCGGGGATACGCTTATCACAATGCCTTTCTGGTCTGTGCTGAAGCAGGGCATTCTGGCAGCCAAGTGGCTTGACCTTTATTAGTGAGCCTGGTTACCCCCTCTCGGAACCACAGACTTAGAAATCGCCAGCTCATATACAGTGCATAAAATATATTTATATATATACCCTTATACACCATTTAATAAAAAATATCACAAAATTCTTCTAAGTCCCTCGGGAAGAGTGAAAGACGCGCACGTTCATTTTCAGAGCTCCTAGACCTTCCTATAAGAAGTTAGCCAAAAAGTAGCTTCGAAAAACGCTTAGGTTAAGTTTCAGAGTTGCTTCTAATGTACCAAAGCTGGACTTAGACATAATTTCACTCTCACAACATTATGGCTGGTTGGAGAGAGTCCGAACCACAAGTACCGGGTCCATGGTTCTGGCCGTATACTGGGGGGACGGGGACGACTCCCATTAACCCCTGACTATACCGGGGATACGCTTATCACAATGCCTTTCTGGTCTGTGCTGAAGCAGGGCATTCTGGCAGCCAAGTGGCTTGACCTTTATTAGTGAGCCTGGTTACCCCCTCTCGGAACCACAGACTTAGAAATCGCCAGCTCATATACAGTGCATAAAATATATTTATATATATACCCTTATACACCATTTTAATAAAAAATATCACAAAATTCTTCTAAGTCCCTCGGGAAGAGTGAAAGACGCGCACGTTCATTTTCAGAGCTCCTAGACCTTCCTAT
This sequence comes from Ascaphus truei, assembly GCF_040206685.1. Lineage (NCBI taxonomy): Eukaryota > Metazoa > Chordata > Amphibia > Anura > Ascaphidae > Ascaphus > Ascaphus truei. The sequence goes on from NW_027455536.1 coordinate 484,984, forward strand.
AAGAAGTTAGCCAAAAAGTAGCTTCGAAAAACGCTTAGGTTAAGTTTCAGAGTTGCTTCTAATGTACCAAAGCTGGACTTAGACATAATTTCACTCTCACAACATTATGGCTGGTTGGAGACAGTCCGAACCACAAGTACCGGGTCCATGGTTCTGGCCGTATACTGGGGGGGCGGGGACGACTCCCATTAACCCCTGACTATACCGGGGATACGCTTATCACAATGCCTTTCTGGTCTGTGCTGAAGCACGGCATTCTGGCAGCCAAGTGGCTTGACCTTTATTAGTGAGCCTGGTTACCCCCTCTCGGAACCACAGACTTAGAAATCGCCAGCTCATATACAGTGCATAAAATATATTTATATATATACCCTTATACACCATTTTAATAAAAAATATCCCAAAATTCTTCTAAGTCCCTCGGGAAGAGTGAAAGACGCGCACGTTCATTTTCAGAGCTCCTAGACCTTCCTATAAGAAGTTAGCCAAAAAGTAGCTTCGAAAAACGCTTAGGTTAAGTTTCAGAGTTGCTTCTAATGTACCAAAGCTGGACTTAGACATAATTTCACTCTCACAACATTATGGCTGGTTGGAGACAGTCCGAACCACAAGTACCGGGTCCATGGTTCTGGCCGTATACTGGGGGGACGGGGACGACTCCCATTAACCCCTGACTATACCGGGGATACGCTTATCACAATGCCTTTCTGGTCTGTGCTGAAGCAGGGCATTCTGGCAGCCAAGTGGCTTGACCTTTATTAGTGAGCCTGGTTACCCCCTCTCGGAACCACAGACTTAGAAATCGCCAGCTCATATACAGTGCATAAAATATATTTATATATATACCCTTATACACCATTTAATAAAAAATATCACAAAATTCTTCTAAGTCCCTCGGGAAGAGTGAAAGACGCGCACGTTCATTTTCAGAGCTCCTAGACCTTCCTATAAGAAGTTAGCCAAAAAGTAGCTTCGAAAAACGCTTAGGTTAAGTTTCAGAGTTGCTTCTAATGTACCAAAGCTGGACTTAGACATAATTTCACTCTCACAACATTATGGCTGGTTGGAGAGAGTCCGAACCACAAGTACCGGGTCCATGGTTCTGGCCGTATACTGGGGGGACGGGGACGACTCCCATTAACCCCTGACTATACCGGGGATACGCTTATCACAATGCCTTTCTGGTCTGTGCTGAAGCAGGGCATTCTGGCAGCCAAGTGGCTTGACCTTTATTAGTGAGCCTGGTTACCCCCTCTCGGAACCACAGACTTAGAAATCGCCAGCTCATATACAGTGCATAAAATATATTTATATATATACCCTTATACACCATTTTAATAAAAAATATCACAAAATTCTTCTAAGTCCCTCGGGAAGAGTGAAAGACGCGCACGTTCATTTTCAGAGCTCCTAGACCTTCCTATAAGAAGTTAGCCAAAAAGTAGCTTCGAAAAACGCTTAGGTTAAGTTTCAGAGTTGCTTCTAATGTACCAAAGCTGGACTTAGACATAATTTCACTCTCACAACATTATGGCTGGTTGGAGAGAGTCCGAACCACAAGTACCGGGTCCATGGTTCTGGCCGTATACTGGGGGGACGGGGACGACTCCCATTAACCCCTGACTATACCGGGGATACGCTTATCACAATGCCTTTCTGGTCTGTGCTGAAGCAGGGCATTCTGGCAGCCAAGTGGCTTGACCTTAATTAGTGAGCCTGGTTACCCCCTCTCGGAACCACAGACTTAGAAATCGCCAGCTCATATACAGTGCATAAAATATATTTATATATATACCCTTATACACCATTTAATAAAAAATATCACAAAATTCTTCTAAGACCCTCGGGAAGAGTGAAAGACGCGCACGTTCATTTTCAGAGCTCCTAGACCTTCCTATAAGAAGTTAGCCAAAAAGTAGCTTCGAAAAACGCTTAGGTTAAGTTTCAGAGTTGCTTCTAATGTACCAAAGCTGGACTTAGACATAATTTCACTCTCACAACATTATGGCTGGTTGGAGACAGTCCGAACCACAAGTACCGGGTCCATGGTTCTGGCCGTATACTGGGGGGGCGGGGACGACTCCCATTAACCCCTGACTATACCGGGGATACGCTTATCACAATGCCTTTCTGGTCTGTGCTGAAGCAGGGCATTCTGGCAGCCAAGTGGCTTGACCTTTATTAGTGAGCCTGGTTACCCCCTCTCGGAACCACAGACTTAGAAATCGCCAGCTCATATACAGTGCATAAAATATATTTATATATATACCCTTATACACCATTTAATAAAAAATATCACAAAATTCTTCTAAGACCCTCGGGAAGAGTGAAAGACGCGCACGTTCATTTTCAGAGCTCCTAGACCTTCCTATAAGAAGTTAGCCAAAAAGTAGCTTCGAAAAACGCTTAGGTTAAGTTTCAGAGTTGCTTCTAATGTACCAAAGCTGGACTTAGACATAATTTCACTCTCACAACATTATGGCTGGTTGGAGACAGTCCGAACCACAAGTACCGGGTCCATGGTTCTGGCCGTATACTGGGGGGGCGGGGACGACTCCCATTAACCCCTGACTATACCGGGGATACGCTTATCACAATGCCTTTCTGGTCTGTGCTGAAGCAGGGCATTCTGGCAGCCAAGTGGCTTGACCTTTATTAGTGAGCCTGGTTACCCCCTCTCGGAACCACAGACTTAGAAATCGCCAGCTCATATACAGTGCATAAAATATATTTATATATATACCCTTATACACCATTTTAATAAAAAATATCACAAATTTCTTCTAAGTCCCTCGGGAAGAGTGAAAGACGCGCACGTTCATTTTCAGAGCTCCTAGACCTTCCTATAAGAAGTTAGCCAAAAAGTAGCTTCGAAAAACGCTTAGGTTAAGTTTCAGAGTTGCTTCTAATGTACCAAAGCTGGACTTAGACATAATTTCACTCTCACAACATTATGGCTGGTTGGAGAGAGTCCGAACCACAAGTACCGGGTCCATGGTTCTGGCCGTATACTGGGGGGACGGGGACGACTCCCATTAACCCCTGACTATACCGGGGATACGCTTATCACAATGCCTTTCTGGTCTGTGCTGAAGCAGGGCATTCTGGCAGCCAAGTGGCTTGACCTTTATTAGTGAGCCTGGTTACCCCCTCTCGGAACCACAGACTTAGAAATCGCCAGCTCATATACAGTGCATAAAATATATTTATATATATACCCTTATACACCATTTAATAAAAAATATCACAAAATTCTTCTAAGTCCCTCGGGAAGAGTGAAAGACGCGCACGTTCATTTTCAGAGCTCCTAGACCTTCCTATAAGAAGTTAGCCAAAAAGTAGCTTCGAAAAACGCTTAGGTTAAGTTTCAGAGTTGCTTCTAATGTACCAAAGCTGGACTTAGACATAATTTCACTCTCACAACATTATGGCTGGTTGGAGAGAGTCCGAACCACAAGTACCGGGTCCATGGTTCTGGCCGTATACTGGGGGGACGGGGACGACTCCCATTAACCCCTGACTATACCGGGGATACGCTTATCACAATGCCTTTCTGGTCTGTGCTGAAGCAGGGCATTCTGGCAGCCAAGTGGCTTGACCTTTATTAGTGAGCCTGGTTACCCCCTCTCGGAACCACAGACTTAGAAATCGCCAGCTCATATACAGTGCATAAAATATATTTATATATATACCCTTATACACCATTTAATAAAAAATATCACAAAATTCTTCTAAGACCCTCGGGAAGAGTGAAAGACGCGCACGTTCATTTTCAGAGCTCCTAGACCTTCCTATAAGAAGTTAGCCAAAAAGTAGCTTCGAAAAACGCTTAGGTTAAGTTTCAGAGTTGCTTCTAATGTACCAAAGCTGGACTTAGACATAATTTCACTCTCACAACATTATGGCTGGTTGGAGACAGTCCGAACCACAAGTACCGGGTCCATGGTTCTGGCCGTATACTGGGGGGGCGGGGACGACTCCCATTAACCCCTGACTATACCGGGGATACGCTTATCACAATGCCTTTCTGGTCTGTGCTGAAGCAGGGCATTCTGGCAGCCAAGTGGCTTGACCTTTATTAGTGAGCCTGGTTACCCCCTCTCGGAACCACAGACTTAGAAATCGCCAGCTCATATACAGTGCATAAAATATATTTATATATATACCCTTATACACCATTTAATAAAAAATATCACAAAATTCTTCTAAGACCCTCGGGAAGAGTGAAAGACGCGCACGTTCATTTTCAGAGCTCCTAGACCTTCCTATAAGAAGTTAGCCAAAAAGTAGCTTCGAAAAACGCTTAGGTTAAGTTTCAGAGTTGCTTCTAATGTACCAAAGCTGGACTTAGACATAATTTCACTCTCACAACATTATGGCTGGTTGGAGAGAGTCCGAACCACAAGTACCGGGTCCATGGTTCTGGCCGTATACTGGGGGGACGGGGACGACTCCCATTAACCCCTGACTATACCGGGGATACGCTTATCACAATGCCTTTCTGGTCTGTGCTGAAGCAGGGCATTCTGGCAGCCAAGTGGCTTGACCTTTATTAGTGAGCCTGGTTACCCCCTCTCGGAACCACAGACTTAGAAATCGCCAGCTCATATACAGTGCATAAAATATATTTATATATATACCCTTATACACCATTTAATAAAAAATATCACAAAATTCTTCTAAGTCCCTCGGGAAGAGTGAAAGACGCGCACGTTCATTTTCAGAGCTCCTAGACCTTCCTATAAGAAGTTAGCCAAAAAGTAGCTTCGAAAAACGCTTAGGTTAAGTTTCAGAGTTGCTTCTAATGTACCAAAGCTGGACTTAGACATAATTTCACTCTCACAACATTATGGCTGGTTGGAGACAGTCCGAACCACAAGTACCGGGTCCATGGTTCTGGCCGTATACTGGGGGGGCGGGGACGACTCCCATTAACCCCTGACTATACCGGGGATACGCTTATCACAATGCCTTTCTGGTCTGTGCTGAAGCAGGGCATTCTGGCAGCCAAGTGGCTTGACCTTTATTAGTGAGCCTGGTTACCCCTCTCGGAACCACAGACTTAGAAATCGCCAGCTCATATACAGGGCATAAAATATATTTATATATATACCCTTATACACCATTTTAATAAAAAATATCACAAATTTCTTCTAAGTCCCTCGGGAAGAGTGAAAGACGCGCACGTTCATTTTCAGAGCTCCTAGACCTTCCTATAAGAAGTTAGCCAAAAAGTAGCTTCGATAAACGCTTAGGTTAAGTTTCAGAGTTGCTTCTAATGTACCAAAGCTGGACTTAGACATAATTTCACTCTCACAACATTATGGCTGGTTGGAGAGAGTCCGAACCACAAGTACCGGGTCCATGGTTCTGGCCGTATACTGGGGGGACGGGGACGACTCCCATTAACCCCTGACTATACCGGGGATACGCTTATCACAATGCCTTTCTGGTCTGTGCTGAAGCAGGGCATTCTGGCAGCCAAGTGGCTTGACCTTTATTAGTGAGCCTGGTTACCCCCTCTCGGAACCACAGACTTAGAAATCGCCAGCTCATATACAGTGCATAAAATATATTTATATATATACCCTTATACACCATTTAATAAAAAATATCACAAAATTCTTCTAAGTCCCTCGGGAAGAGTGAAAGACGCGCACGTTCATTTTCAGAGCTCCTAGACCTTCCTATAAGAAGTTAGCCAAAAAGTAGCTTCGAAAAACGCTTAGGTTAAGTTTCAGAGTTGCTTCTAATGTACCAAAGCTGGACTTAGACATAATTTCACTCTCACAACATTATGGCTGGTTGGAGAGAGTCCGAACCACAAGTACCGGGTCCATGGTTCTGGCCGTATACTGGGGGGACGGGGACGACTCCCATTAACCCCTGACTATACCGGGGATCCGCTTATCACAATGCCTTTCTGGTCTGTGCTGAAGCAGGGCATTCTGGCAGCCAAGTGGCTTGACCTTTATTAGTGAGCCTGGTTACCCCCTCTCGGAACCACAGACTTAGAAATCGCCAGCTCATATACAGTGCATAAAATATATTTATATATATACCCTTATACACCATTTTAATAAAAAATATCACAAAATTCTTCTAAGTCCCTCGGGAAGAGTGAAAGACGCGCACGTTCATTTTCAGAGCTCCTAGACCTTCCTATAAGAAGTTAGCCAAAAAGTAGCTTCGAAAAACGCTTAGGTTAAGTTTCAGAGTTGCTTCTAATGTACCAAAGCTGGACTTAGACATAATTTCACTCTCACAACATTATGGCTGGTTGGAGACAGTCCGAACCACAAGTACCGGGTCCATGGTTCTGGCCGTATACTGGGGGGGCGGGGACGACTCCCATTAACCCCTGACTATACCGGGGATACGCTTATCACAATGCCTTTCTGGTCTGTGCTGAAGCACGGCATTCTGGCAGCCAAGTGGCTTGACCTTTATTAGTGAGCCTGGTTACCCCCTCTCGGAACCACAGACTTAGAAATCGCCAGCTCATATACAGTGCATAAAATATATTTATATATATACCCTTATACACCATTTAATAAAAAATATCACAAAATTCTTCTAAGTCCCTCGGGAAGAGTGAAAGACGCGCACGTTCATTTTCAGAGCTCCTAGACCTTCCTATAAGAAGTTAGCCAAAAAGTAGCTTCGAAAAACGCTTAGGTTAAGTTTCAGAGTTGCTTCTAATGTACCAAAGCTGGACTTAGACATAATTTCACTCTCACAACATTATGGCTGGTTGGAGACAGTCCGAACCACAAGTACCGGGTCCATGGTTCTGGCCGTATACTGGGGGGACGGGGACGACTCCCATTAACCCCTGACTATACCGGGGATACGCTTATCACAATGCCTTTCTGGTCTGTGCTGAAGCAGGGCATTCTGGCAGCCAAGTGGCTTGACCTTTATTAGTGAGCCTGGTTACCCCCTCTCGGAACCACAGACTTAGAAATCGCCAGCTCATATACAGTGCATAAAATATATTTATATATATACCCTTATACACCATTTTAATAAAAAATATCACAAAATTCTTCTAAGTCCCTCGGGAAGAGTGAAAGACGCGCACGTTCATTTTCAGAGCTCCTAGACCTTCCTATAAGAAGTTAGCCAAAAAGTAGCTTCGAAAAACGCTTAGGTTAAGTTTCAGAGTTGCTTCTAATGTACCAAAGCTGGACTTAGACATAATTTCACTCTCACAACATTATGGCTGGTTGGAGACAGTCCGAACCACAAGTACCGGGTCCATGGTTCTGGCCGTATACTGGGGGGGCGGGGACGACTCCCATTAACCCCTGACTATACCGGGGATACGCTTATCACAATGCCTTTCTGGTCTGTGCTGAAGCACGGCATTCTGGCAGCCAAGTGGCTTGACCTTTATTAGTGAGCCTGGTTACCCCCTCTCGGAACCACAGACTTAGAAATCGCCAGCTCATATACAGTGCATAAAATATATTTATATATATACCCTTATACACCATTTAATAAAAAATATCACAAAATTCTTCTACTGTAAGTCCCTCGGGAAGAGTGAAAGACGCGCACGTTCATTTTCAGAGCTCCTAGACCTTCCTATAAGAAGTTAGCCAAAAAGTAGCTTCGAAAAACGCTTAGGTTAAGTTTCAGAGTTGCTTCTAATGTACCAAAGCTGGACTTAGACATAATTTCACTCTCACAACATTATGGCTGGTTGGAGACAGTCCGAACCACAAGTACCGGGTCCATGGTTCTGGCCGTATACTGGGGGGGCGGGGACGACTCCCATTAACCCCTGACTATACCGGGGATACGCTTATCACAATGCCTTTCTGGTCTGTGCTGAAGCAGGGCATTCTGGCAGCCAAGTGGCTTGACCTTTATTAGTGAGCCTGGTTACCCCCTCTCGGAACCACAGACTTAGAAATCGCCAGCTCATATACAGTGCATAAAATATATTTATATATATACCCTTATACACCATTTAATAAAAAATATCACAAAATTCTTCTAAGACCCTCGGGAAGAGTGAAAGACGCGCACGTTCATTTTCAGAGCTCCTAGACCTTCCTATAAGAAGTTAGCCAAAAAGTAGCTTCGAAAAACGCTTAGGTTAAGTTTCAGAGTTGCTTCTAATGTACCAAAGCTGGACTTAGACATAATTTCACTCTCACAACATTATGGCTGGTTGGAGACAGTCCGAACCACAAGTACCGGGTCCATGGTTCTGGCCGTATACTGGGGGGGCGGGGACGACTCCCATTAACCCCTGACTATACCGGGGATACGCTTATCACAATGCCTTTCTGGTCTGTGCTGAAGCAGGGCATTCTGGCAGCCAAGTGGCTTGACCTTTATTAGTGAGCCTGGTTACCCCCTCTCGGAACCACAGACTTAGAAATCGCCAGCTCATATACAGTGCATAAAATATATTTATATATATACCCTTATACACCATTTTAATAAAAAATATCACAAATTTCTTCTAAGTCCCTCGGGAAGAGTGAAAGACGCGCACGTTCATTTTCAGAGCTCCTAGACCTTCCTATAAGAAGTTAGCCAAAAAGTAGCTTCGAAAAACGCTTAGGTTAAGTTTCAGAGTTGCTTCTAATGTACCAAAGCTGGACTTAGACATAATTTCACTCTCACAACATTATGGCTGGTTGGAGAGAGTCCGAACCACAAGTACCGGGTCCATGGTTCTGGCCGTATACTGGGGGGACGGGGACGACTCCCATTAACCCCTGACTATACCGGGGATACGCTTATCACAATGCCTTTCTGGTCTGTGCTGAAGCAGGGCATTCTGGCAGCCAAGTGGCTTGACCTTTATTAGTGAGCCTGGTTACCCCCTCTCGGAACCACAGACTTAGAAATCGCCAGCTCATATACAGTGCATAAAATATATTTATATATATACCCTTATACACCATTTAATAAAAAATATCACAAAATTCTTCTAAGTCCCTCGGGAAGAGTGAAAGACGCGCACGTTCATTTTCAGAGCTCCTAGACCTTCCTATAAGAAGTTAGCCAAAAAGTAGCTTCGAAAAACGCTTAGGTTAAGTTTCAGAGTTGCTTCTAATGTACCAAAGCTGGACTTAGACATAATTTCACTCTCACAACATTATGGCTGGTTGGAGAGAGTCCGAACCACAAGTACCGGGTCCATGGTTCTGGCCGTATACTGGGGGGACGGGGACGACTCCCATTAACCCCTGACTATACCGGGGATACGCTTATCACAATGCCTTTCTGGTCTGTGCTGAAGCAGGGCATTCTGGCAGCCAAGTGGCTTTACCTTTATTAGTGAGCCTGGTTACCCCCTCTCGGAACCACAGACTTAGAAATCGCCAGCTCATATACAGTGCATAAAATATATTTATATATATACCCTTATACACCATTTTAATAAAAAATATCACAAAATTCTTCTAAGTCCCTCGGGAAGAGTGAAAGACGCGCACGTTCATTTTCAGAGCTCCTAGACCTTCCTATAAGAAGTTAGCCAAAAAGTAGCTTCGAAAAACGCTTAGGTTAAGTTTCAGAGTTGCTTCTAATGTACCAAAGCTGGACTTAGACATAATTTCACTCTCACAACATTATGGCTGGTTGGAGACAGTCCGAACCACAAGTACCGGGTCCATGGTTCTGGCCGTATACTGGGGGGGCGGGGACGACTCCCATTAACCCCTGACTATACCGGGGATACGCTTATCACAATGCCTTTCTGGTCTGTGCTGAAGCACGGCATTCTGGCAGCCAAGTGGCTTGACCTTTATTAGTGAGCCTGGTTACCCCCTCTCGGAACCACAGACTTAGAAATCGCCAGCTCATATACAGTGCATAAAATATATTTATATATATACCCTTATACACCATTTAATAAAAAATATCACAAAATTCTTCTAAGTCCCTCGGGAAGAGTGAAAGACGCGCACGTTCATTTTCAGAGCTCCTAGACCTTCCTATAAGAAGTTAGCCAAAAAGTAGCTTCGAAAAACGCTTAGGTTAAGTTTCAGAGTTGCTTCTAATGTACCAAAGCTGGACTTAGACATAATTTCACTCTCACAACATTATGGCTGGTTGGAGACAGTCCGAACCACAAGTACCGGGTCCATGGTTCTGGCCGTATACTGGGGGGACGGGGACGACTCCCATTAACCCCTGACTATACCGGGGATACGCTTATCACAATGCCTTTCTGGTCTGTGCTGAAGCAGGGCATTCTGGCAGCCAAGTGGCTTGACCTTTATTAGTGAGCCTGGTTACCCCCTCTCGGAACCACAGACTTAGAAATCGCCAGCTCATATACAGTGCATAAAATATATTTATATATATACCCTTATACACCATTTTAATAAAAAATATCACAAAATTCTTCTAAGTCCCTCGGGAAGAGTGAAAGACGCGCACGTTCATTTTCAGAGCTCCTAGACCTTCCTATAAGAAGTTAGCCAAAAAGTAGCTTCGAAAAACGCTTAGGTTAAGTTTCAGAGTTGCTTCTAATGTACCAAAGCTGGACTTAGACATAATTTCACTCTCACAACATTATGGCTGGTTGGAGACAGTCCGAACCACAAGTACCGGGTCCATGGTTCTGGCCGTATACTGGGGGGACGGGGACGACTCCCATTAACCCCTGACTATACCGGGGATACGCTTATCACAATGCCTTTCTGGTCTGTGCTGAAGCAGGGCATTCTGGCAGCCAAGTGGCTTGACCTTTATTAGTGAGCCTGGTTACCCCCTCTCGGAACCACAGACTTAGAAATCGCCAGCTCATATACAGTGCATAAAATATATTTATATATATACCCTTATACACCATTTTAATAAAAAATATCACAAAATTCTTCTAAGTCCCTCGGAAAGAGTGAAAGACGCGCACGTTCATTTTCAGAGCTCCTAGACCTTCCTATAAGAAGTTAGCCAAAAAGTAGCTTCGAAAAACGCTTAGGTTAAGTTTCAGAGTTGCTTCTAATGTACCAAAGCTGGACTTAGACATAATTTCACTCTCACAACATTATGGCTGGTTGGAGAGAGTCCGAACCACAAGTACCGGGTCCATGGTTCTGGCCGTATACTGGGGGGACGGGGACGACTCCCATTAACCCCTGACTATACCGGGGATACGCTTATCACAATGCCTTTCTGGTCTGTGCTGAAGCAGGGCATTCTGGCAGCCAAGTGGCTTGACCTTTATTAGTGAGCCTGGTTACCCCCTCTCGGAACCACAGACTTAGAAATCGCCAGCTCATATACAGTGCATAAAATATATTTATATATATACCCTTATACACCATTTTAATAAAAAATATCACAAAATTCTTCTAAGTCCCTCGGGAAGAGTGAAAGACGCGCACGTTCATTTTCAGAGCTCCTAGACCTTCCTATAAGAAGTTAGCCAAAAAGTAGCTTCGAAAAACGCTTAGGTTAAGTTTCAGAGTTGCTTCTAATGTACCAAAGCTGGACTTAGACATAATTTCACTCTCACAACATTATGGCTGGTTGGAGAGGGTCCGAACCACAAGTACCGGGTCCATGGTTCTGGCCGTATACTGGGGGGACGGGGACGACTCCCATTAACCCCTGACTATACCGGGGATACGCTTATCACAATGCCTTTCTGGTCTGTGCTGAAGCAGGGCATTCTGGCAGCCAAGTGGCTTGACCTTTATTAGTGAGCCTGGTTACCCCCTCTCGGAACCACAGACTTAGAAATCGCCAGCTCATATACAGTGCATAAAATATATTTATATATATACCCTTATACACCATTTTAATAAAAAATATCACAAATTTCTTCTAAGTCCCTCGGGAAGAGTGAAAGACGCGCACGTTCATTTTCAGAGCTCCTAGACCTTCCTATAAGAAGTTAGCCAAAAAGTAGCTTCGAAAAACGCTTAGGTTAAGTTTCAGAGTTGCTTCTAATGTACCAAAGCTGGACTTAGACATAATTTCACTCTCACAACATTATGGCTGGTTGGAGAGAGTCCGAACCACAAGTACCGGGTCCATGGTTCTGGCCGTATACTGGGGGGACGGGGACGACTCCCATTAACCCCTGACTATACCGGGGATACGCTTATCACAATGCCTTTCTGGTCTGTGCTGAAGCAGGGCATTCTGGCAGCCAAGTGGCTTGACCTTTATTAGTGAGCCTGGTTACCCCCTCTCGGAACCACAGACTTAGAAATCGCCAGCTCATATACAGTGCATAAAATATATTTATATATATACCCTTATACACCATTTAATAAAAAATATCACAAAATTCTTCTAAGTCCCTCGGGAAGAGTGAAAGACGCGCACGTTCATTTTCAGAGCTCCTAGACCTTCCTATAAGAAGTTAGCCAAAAAGTAGCTTCGAAAAACGCTTAGGTTAAGTTTCAGAGTTGCTTCTAATGTACCAAAGCTGGACTTAGACATAATTTCACTCTCACAACATTATGGCTGGTTGGAGACAGTCCGAACCACAAGTACCGGGTCCATGGTTCTGGCCGTATACTGGGGGGACGGGGACGACTCCCATTAACCCCTGACTATACCGGGGATACGCTTATCACAATGCCTTTCTGGTCTGTGCTGAAGCAGGGCATTCTGGCAGCCAAGTGGCTTGACCTTTATTAGTGAGCCTGGTTACCCCCTCTCGGAACCACAGACTTAGAAATCGCCAGCTCATATACAGTGCATAAAATATATTTATATATATACCCTTATACACCATTTTAATAAAAAATATCACAAAATTCTTCTAAGTCCCTCGGGAAGAGTGAAAGACGCGCACGTTCATTTTCAGAGCTCCTAGACCTTCCTATAAGAAGTTAGCCAAAAAGTAGCTTCGAAAAACGCTTAGGTTAAGTTTCAGAGTTGCTTCTAATGTACCAAAGCTGGACTTAGACATAATTTCACTCTCACAACATTATGGCTGGTTGGAGACAGTCCGAACCACAAGTACCGGGTCCATGGTTCTGGCCGTATACTGGGGGGGCGGGGACGACTCCCATTAACCCCTGACTATACCGGGGATACGCTTATCACAATGCCTTTCTGGTCTGTGCTGAAGCACGGCATTCTGGCAGCCAAGTGGCTTGACCTTTATTAGTGAGCCTGGTTACCCCCTCTCGGAACCACAGACTTAGAAATCGCCAGCTCATATACAGTGCATAAAATATATTTATATATATACCCTTATACACCATTTAATAAAAAATATCACAAAATTCTTCTAAGACCCTCGGGAAGAGTGAAAGACGCGCACGTTCATTTTCAGAGCTCCTAGACCTTCCTATAAGAAGTTAGCCAAAAAGTAGCTTCGAAAAACGCTTAGGTTAAGTTTCAGAGTTGCTTCTAATGTACCAAAGCTGGACTTAGACATAATTTCACTCTCACAACATTATGGCTGGTTGGAGACAGTCCGAACCACAAGTACCGGGTCCATGGTTCTGGCCGTATACTGGGGGGGCGGGGACGACTCCCATTAACCCCTGACTATACCGGGGATACGCTTATCACAATGCCTTTCTGGTCTGTGCTGAAGCAGGGCATTCTGGCAGCCAAGTGGCTTGACCTTTATTAGTGAGCCTGGTTACCCCCTCTCGGAACCACAGACTTAGAAATCGCCAGCTCATATACAGTGCATAAAATATATTTATATATATACCCTTATACACCATTTTAATAAAAAATATCACAAATTTCTTCTAAGTCCCTCGGGAAGAGTGAAAGACGCGCACGTTCATTTTCAGAGCTCCTAGACCTTCCTATAAGAAGTTAGCCAAAAAGTAGCTTCGAAAAACGCTTAGGTTAAGTTTCAGAGTTGCTTCTAATGTACCAAAGCTGGACTTAGACATACTGTAATTTCACTCTCACAACATTATGGCTGGTTGGAGAGAGTCCGAACCACAAGTACCGGGTCCATGGTTCTGGCCGTATACTGGGGGGACGGGGACGACTCCCATTAACCCCTGACTATACCGGGGATACGCTTATCACAATGCCTTTCTGGTCTGTGCTGAAGCAGGGCATTCTGGCAGCCAAGTGGCTTGACCTTTATTAGTGAGCCTGGTTACCCCCTCTCGGAACCACAGACTTAGAAATCGCCAGCTCATATACAGTGCATAAAATATATTTATATATATACCCTTATACACCATTTAATAAAAAATATCACAAAATTCTTCTAAGTCCCTCGGGAAGAGTGAAAGACGCGCACGTTCATTTTCAGAGCTCCTAGACCTTCCTATAAGAAGTTAGCCAAAAAGTAGCTTCGAAAAACGCTTAGGTTAAGTTTCAGAGTTGCTTCTAATGTACCAAAGCTGGACTTAGACATAATTTCACTCTCACAACATTATGGCTGGTTGGAGAGAGTCCGAACCACAAGTACCGGGTCCATGGTTCTGGCCGTATACTGGGGGGACGGGGACGACTCCCATTAACCCCTGACTATACCGGGGATACGCTTATCACAATGCCTTTCTGGTCTGTGCTGAAGCAGGGCATTCTGGCAGCCAAGTGGCTTGACCTTTATTAGTGAGCCTGGTTACCCCCTCTCGGAACCACAGACTTAGAAATCGCCAGCTCATATACAGTGCATAAAATATATTTATATATATACCCTTATACACCATTTTAATAAAAAATATCACAAAATTCTTCTAAGTCCCTCGGGAAGAGTGAAAGACGCGCACGTTCATTTTCAGAGCTCCTAGACCTTCCTATAAGAAGTTAGCCAAAAAGTAGCTTCGAAAAACGCTTAGGTTAAGTTTCAGAGTTGCTTCTAATGTACCAAAGCTGGACTTAGACATAATTTCACTCTCACAACATTATGGCTGGTTGGAGACAGTCCGAACCACAAGTACCGGGTCCATGGTTCTGGCCGTATACTGGGGGGGCGGGGACGACTCCCATTAACCCCTGACTATACCGGGGATACGCTTATCACAATGCCTTTCTGGTCTGTGCTGAAGCACGGCATTCTGGCAGCCAAGTGGCTTGACCTTTATTAGTGAGCCTGGTTACCCCCTCTCGGAACCACAGACTTAGAAATCGCCAGCTCATATACAGTGCATAAAATATATTTATATATATACCCTTATACACCATTTAATAAAAAATATCACAAAATTCTTCTAAGTCCCTCAGGAAGAGTGAAAGACGCGCACGTTCATTTTCAGAGCTCCTAGACCTTCCTATAAGAAGTTAGCCAAAAAGTAGCTTCGAAAAACGCTTAGGTTAAGTTTCAGAGTTGCTTCTAATGTACCAAAGCTGGACTTAGACATAATTTCACTCTCACAACATTATGGCTGGTTGGAGACAGTCCGAACCACAAGTACCGGGTCCATGGTTCTGGCCGTATACTGGGGGGACGGGGACGACTCCCATTAACCCCTGACTATACCGGGGATACGCTTATCACAATGCCTTTCTGGTCTGTGCTGAAGCAGGGCATTCTGGCAGCCAAGTGGCTTGACCTTTATTAGTGAGCCTGGTTACCCCCTCTCGGAACCACAGACTTAGAAATCGCCAGCTCATATACAGTGCATAAAATATATTTATATATATACCCTTATACACCATTTTAATAAAAAATATCACAAAATTCTTCTAAGTCCCTCGGGAAGAGTGAAAGACGCGCACGTTCATTTTCAGAGCTCCTAGACCTTCCTATAAGAAGTTAGCCAAAAAGTAGCTTCGAAAAACGCTTAGGTTAAGTTTCAGAGTTGCTTCTAATGTACCAAAGCTGGACTTAGACATAATTTCACTCTCACAACATTATGGCTGGTTGGAGACAGTCCGAACCACAAGTACCGGGTCCATGGTTCTGGCCGTATACTGGGGGGGCGGGGACGACTCCCATTAACCCCTGACTATACCGGGGATACGCTTATCACAATGCCTTTCTGGTCTGTGCTGAAGCACGGCATTCTGGCAGCCAAGTGGCTTGACCTTTATTAGTGAGCCTGGTTACCCCCTCTCGGAACCACAGACTTAGAAATCGCCAGCTCATATACAGTGCATAAAATATATTTATATATATACCCTTATACACCATTTAATAAAAAATATCACAAAATTCTTCTAAGTCCCTCGGGAAGAGTGAAAGACGCGCACGTTCATTTTCAGAGCTCCTAGACCTTCCTATAAGAAGTTAGCCAAAAAGTAGCTTCGAAAAACGCTTAGGTTAAGTTTCAGAGTTGCTTCTAATGTACCAAAGCTGGACTTAGACATAATTTCACTCTCACAACATTATGGCTGGTTGGAGACAGTCCGAACCACAAGTACCGGGTCCATGGTTCTGGCCGTATACTGGGGGGACGGGGACGACTCCCATTAACCCCTGACTATACCGGGGATACGCTTATCACAATGCCTTTCTGGTCTGTGCTGAAGCAGGGCATTCTGGCAGCCAAGTGGCTTGACCTTTATTAGTGAGCCTGGTTACCCCCTCTCGGAACCACAGACTTAGAAATCGCCAGCTCATATACAGTGCATAAAATATATTTATATATATACCCTTATACACCATTTTAATAAAAAATATCACAAAATTCTTCTAAGTCCCTCGGAAAGAGTGAAAGACGCGCACGTTCATTTTCAGAGCTCCTAGACCTTCCTATAAGAAGTTAGCCAAAAAGTAGCTTCGAAAAACGCTTAGGTTAAGTTTCAGAGTTGCTTCTAATGTACCAAAGCTGGACTTAGACATAATTTCACTCTCACAACATTATGGCTGGTTGGAGAGAGTCCGAACCACAAGTACCGGGTCCATGGTTCTGGCCGTATACTGGGGGGACGGGGACGACTCCCATTAACCCCTGACTATACCGGGGATACGCTTATCACAATGCCTTTCTGGTCTGTGCTGAAGCAGGGCATTCTGGCAGCCAAGTGGCTTGACCTTTATTAGTGAGCCTGGTTACCCCCTCTCGGAACCACAGACTTAGAAATCGCCAGCTCATATACAGTGCATAAAATATATTTATATATATACCCTTATACACCATTTTAATAAAAAATATCACAAAATTCTTCTAAGTCCCTCGGGAAGAGTGAAAGACGCGCACGTTCATTTTCAGAGCTCCTAGACCTTCCTATAAGAAGTTAGCCAAAAAGTAGCTTCGAAAAACGCTTAGGTTAAGTTTCAGAGTTGCTTCTAATGTACCAAAGCTGGACTTAGACATAATTTCACTCTCACAACATTATGGCTGGTTGGAGAGGGTCCGAACCACAAGTACCGGGTCCATGGTTCTGGCCGTATACTGGGGGGACGGGGACGACTCCCATTAACCCCTGACTATACCGGGGATACGCTTATCACAATGCCTTTCTGGTCTGTGCTGAAGCAGGGCATTCTGGCAGCCAAGTGGCTTGACCTTTATTAGTGAGCCTGGTTACCCCCTCTCGGAACCACAGACTTAGAAATCGCCAGCTCATATACAGTGCATAAAATATATTTATATATATACCCTTATACACCATTTTAATAAAAAATATCACAAATTTCTTCTAAGTCCCTCGGGAAGAGTGAAAGACGCGCACGTTCATTTTCAGAGCTCCTAGACCTTCCTATAAGAAGTTAGCCAAAAAGTAGCTTCGAAAAACGCTTAGGTTAAGTTTCAGAGTTGCTTCTAATGTACCAAAGCTGGACTTAGACATAATTTCACTCTCACAACATTATGGCTGGTTGGAGAGAGTCCGAACCACAAGTACCGGGTCCATGGTTCTGGCCGTATACTGGGGGGACGGGGACGACTCCCATTAACCCCTGACTATACCGGGGATACGCTTATCACAATGCCTTTCTGGTCTGTGCTGAAGCAGGGCATTCTGGCAGCCAAGTGGCTTGACCTTTATTAGTGAGCCTGGTTACCCCCTCTCGGAACCACAGACTTAGAAATCGCCAGCTCATATACAGTGCATAAAATATATTTATATATATACCCTTATACACCATTTAATAAAAAATATCACAAAATTCTTCTAAGTCCCTCGGGAAGAGTGAAAGACGCGCACGTTCATTTTCAGAGCTCCTAGACCTTCCTATAAGAAGTTAGCCAAAAAGTAGCTTCGAAAAACGCTTAGGTTAAGTTTCAGAGTTGCTTCTAATGTACCAAAGCTGGACTTAGACATAATTTCACTCTCACAACATTATGGCTGGTTGGAGACAGTCCGAACCACAAGTACCGGGTCCATGGTTCTGGCCGTATACTGGGGGGACGGGGACGACTCCCATTAACCCCTGACTATACCGGGGATACGCTTATCACAATGCCTTTCTGGTCTGTGCTGAAGCAGGGCATTCTGGCAGCCAAGTGGCTTGACCTTTATTAGTGAGCCTGGTTACCCCCTCTCGGAACCACAGACTTAGAAATCGCCAGCTCATATACAGTGCATAAAATATATTTATATATATACCCTTATACACCATTTTAATAAAAAATATCACAAAATTCTTCTAAGTCCCTCGGGAAGAGTGAAAGACGCGCACGTTCATTTTCAGAGCTCCTAGACCTTCCTATAAGAAGTTAGCCAAAAAGTAGCTTCGAAAAACGCTTAGGTTAAGTTTCAGAGTTGCTTCTAATGTACCAAAGCTGGACTTAGACATAATTTCACTCTCACAACATTATGGCTGGTTGGAGACAGTCCGAACCACAAGTACCGGGTCCATGGTTCTGGCCGTATACTGGGGGGGCGGGGACGACTCCCATTAACCCCTGACTATACCGGGGATACGCTTATCACAATGCCTTTCTGGTCTGTGCTGAAGCACGGCATTCTGGCAGCCAAGTGGCTTGACCTTTATTAGTGAGCCTGGTTACCCCCTCTCGGAACCACAGACTTAGAAATCGCCAGCTCATATACAGTGCATAAAATATATTTATATATATACCCTTATACACCATTTAATAAAAAATATCACAAAATTCTTCTAAGTCCCTCGGGAAGAGTGAAAGACGCGCACGTTCATTTTCAGAGCTCCTAGACCTTCCTATAAGAAGTTAGCCAAAAAGTAGCTTCGAAAAACGCTTAGGTTAAGTTTCAGAGTTGCTTCTAATGTACCAAAGCTGGACTTAGACATAATTTCACTCTCACAACATTATGGCTGGTTGGAGACAGTCCGAACCACAAGTACCGGGTCCATGGTTCTGGCCGTATACTGGGGGGACGGGGACGACTCCCATTAACCCCTGACTATACCGGGGATACGCTTATCACAATGCCTTTCTGGTCTGTGCTGAAGCAGGGCATTCTGGCAGCCAAGTGGCTTGACCTTTATTAGTGAGCCTGGTTACCCCCTCTCGGAACCACAGACTTAGAAATCGCCAGCTCATATACAGTGCATAAAATATATTTATATATATACCCTTATACACCATTTTAATAAAAAATATCACAAAATTCTTCTAAGTCCCTCGGGAAGAGTGAAAGACGCGCACGTTCATTTTCAGAGCTCCTAGACCTTCCTATAAGAAGTTAGCCAAAAAGTAGCTTCGAAAAACGCTTAGGTTAAGTTTCAGAGTTGCTTCTAATGTACCAAAGCTGGACTTAGACATAATTTCACTCTCACAACATTATGGCTGGTTGGAGAGGGTCCGAACCACAAGTACCGGGTCCATGGTTCTGGCCGTATACTGGGGGGACGGGGACGACTCCCATTAACCCCTGACTATACCGGGGATACGCTTATCACAATGCCTTTCTGGTCTGTGCTGAAGCAGGGCATTCTGGCAGCCAAGTGGCTTGACCTTTATTAGTGAGCCTGGTTACCCCCTCTCGGAACCACAGACTTAGAAATCGCCAGCTCATATACAGTGCATAAAATATATTTATATATATACCCTTATACACCATTTTAATAAAAAATATCACAAATTTCTTCTAAGTCCCTCGGGAAGAGTGAAAGACGCGCACGTTCATTTTCAGAGCTCCTAGACCTTCCTATAAGAAGTTAGCCAAAAAGTAGCTTCGAAAAACGCTTAGGTTAAGTTTCAGAGTTGCTTCTAATGTACCAAAGCTGGACTTAGACATAATTTCACTCTCACAACATTATGGCTGGTTGGAGAGAGTCCGAACCACAAGTACCGGGTCCATGGTTCTGGCCGTATACTGGGGGGACGGGGACGACTCCCATTAACCCCTGACTATACCGGGGATACGCTTATCACAATGCCTTTCTGGTCTGTGCTGAAGCAGGGCATTCTGGCAGCCAAGTGGCTTGACCTTTATTAGTGAGCCTGGTTACCCCCTCTCGGAACCACAGACTTAGAAATCGCCAGCTCATATACAGTGCATAAAATATATTTATATATATACCCTTATACACCATTTAATAAAAAATATCACAAAATTCTTCTAAGTCCCTCGGGAAGAGTGAAAGACGCGCACGTTCATTTTCAGAGCTCCTAGACCTTCCTATAAGAAGTTAGCCAAAAAGTAGCTTCGAAAAACGCTTAGGTTAAGTTTCAGAGTTGCTTCTAATGTACCAAAGCTGGACTTAGACATAATTTCACTCTCACAACATTATGGCTGGTTGGAGAGAGTCCGAACCACAAGTACCGGGTCCATGGTTCTGGCCGTATACTGGGGGGACGGGGACGACTCCCATTAACCCCTGACTATACCGGGGATACGCTTATCACAATGCCTTTCTGGTCTGTGCTGAAGCAGGGCATTCTGGCAGCCAAGTGGCTTGACCTTTATTAGTGAGCCTGGTTACCCCCTCTCGGAACCACAGACTTAGAAATCGCCAGCTCATATACAGTGCATAAAATATATTTATATATATACCCTTATACACCATTTTAATAAAAAATATCACAAAATTCTTCTAAGTCCCTCGGGAAGAGTGAAAGACGCGCACGTTCATTTTCAGAGCTCCTAGACCTTCCTATAAGAAGTTAGCCAAAAAGTAGCTTCGAAAAACGCTTAGGTTAAGTTTCAGAGTTGCTTCTAATGTACCAAAGCTGGACTTAGACATAATTTCACTCTCACAACATTATGGCTGGTTGGAGACAGTCCGAACCACAAGTACCGGGTCCATGGTTCTGGCCGTATACTGGGGGGGCGGGGACGACTCCCATTAACCCCTGACTATACCGGGGATACGCTTATCACAATGCCTTTCTGGTCTGTGCTGAAGCACGGCATTCTGGCAGCCAAGTGGCTTGACCTTTATTAGTGAGCCTGGTTACCCCCTCTCGGAACCACAGACTTAGAAATCGCCAGCTCATATACAGTGCATAAAATATATTTATATATATACCCTTATACACCATTTAATAAAAAATATCACAAAATTCTTCTAAGTCCCTCGGGAAGAGTGAAAGACGCGCACGTTCATTTTCAGAGCTCCTAGACCTTCCTATAAGAAGTTAGCCAAAAAGTAGCTTCGAAAAACGCTTAGGTTAAGTTTCAGAGTTGCTTCTAATGTACCAAAGCTGGACTTAGACATAATTTCACTCTCACAACATTATGGCTGGTTGGAGACAGTCCGAACCACAAGTACCGGGTCCATGGTTCTGGCCGTATACTGGGGGGACGGGGACGACTCCCATTAACCCCTGACTATACCGGGGATACGCTTATCACAATGCCTTTCTGGTCTGTGCTGAAGCAGGGCATTCTGGCAGCCAAGTGGCTTGACCTTTATTAGTGAGCCTGGTTACCCCCTCTCGGAACCACAGACTTAGAAATCGCCAGCTCATATACAGTGCATAAAATATATTTATATATATACCCTTATACACCATTTTAATAAAAAATATCACAAAATTCTTCTAAGTCCCTCGGGAAGAGTGAAAGACGCGCACGTTCATTTTCAGAGCTCCTAGACCTTCCTATAAGAAGTTAGCCAAAAAGTAGCTTCGAAAAACGCTTAGGTTAAGTTTCAGAGTTGCTTCTAATGTACCAAAGCTGGACTTAGACATAATTTCATTCTCACAACATTATGGCTGGTTGGAGACAGTCCGAACCACAAGTACCGGGTCCATGGTTCTGGCCGTATACTGGGGGGACGGGGACGACTCCCATTAACCCCTGACTATACCGGGGATACGCTTATCACAATGCCTTTCTGGTCTGTGCTGAAGCAGGGCATTCTGGCAGCCAAGTGGCTTGACCTTTATTAGTGAGCCTGGTTACCCCCTCTCGGAACCACAGACTTAGAAATCGCCAGCTCATATACAGTGCATAAAATATATTTATATATATACCCTTATACACCATTTTAATAAAAAATATCACAAAATTCTTCTAAGTCCCTCGGGAAGAGTGAAAGACGCGCACGTTCATTTTCAGAGCTCCTAGACCTTCCTATAAGAAGTTAGCCAAAAAGTAGCTTCGAAAAAAGCTTAGGTTAAGTTTCAGAGTTGCTTCTAATGTACCAAAGCTGGACTTAGACATAATTTCACTCTCACAACATTATGGCTGGTTGGAGAGAGTCCGAACCACAAGTACCGGGTCCATGGTTCTGGCCGTATACTGGGGGGACGGGGACGACTCCCATTAACCCCTGACTATACCGGGGATACGCTTATCACAATGCCTTTCTGGTCTGTGCTGAAGCAGGGCATTCTGGCAGCCAAGTGGCTTGACCTTTATTAGTGAGCCTGGTTACCCCCTCTCGGAACCACAGACTTAGAAATCGCCAGCTCATATACAGTGCATAAAATATATTTATATATATACCCTTATACACCATTTTAATAAAAAATATCACAAAATTCTTCTAAGTCCCTCGGGAAGAGTGAAAGACGCGCACGTTCATTTTCAGAGCTCCTAGACCTTCCTATAAGAAGTTAGCCAAAAAGTAGCTTCGAAAAAAGCTTAGGTTAAGTTTCAGAGTTGCTTCTAATGTACCAAAGCTGGACTTAGACATAATTTCACTCTCACAACATTATGGCTGGTTGGAGAGAGTCCGAACCACAAGTACCGGGTCCATGGTTCTGGCCGTATACTGGGGGGACGGGGACGACTCCCATTAACCCCTGACTATACCGGGGATACGCTTATCACAATGCCTTTCTGGTCTGTGCTGAAGCAGGGCATTCTGGCAGCCAAGTGGCTTGACCTTTATTAGTGAGCCTGGTTACCCCCTCTCGGAACCACAGACTTAGAAATCGCCAGCTCATATACAGTGCATAAAATATATTTATATATATACCCTTATACACCATTTTAATAAAAAATATCACAAAATTCTTCTAAGTCCCTCGGGAAGAGTGAAAGACGCGCACGTTCATTTTCAGAGCTCCTAGACCTTCCTATAAGAAGTTAGCCAAAAAGTAGCTTCGAAAAACGCTTAGGTTAAGTTTCAGAGTTGCTTCTAATGTACCAAAGCTGGACTTAGACATAATTTCACTCTCACAACATTATGGCTGGTTGGAGAGAGTCCGAACCACAAGTACCGGGTCCATGGTTCTGGCCGTATACTGGGGGGACGGGGACGACTCCCATTAACCCCTGACTATACCGGGGATACGCTTATCACAATGCCTTTCTGGTCTGTGCTGAAGCAGGGCAT
Organism: Ascaphus truei; assembly: GCF_040206685.1. Classification (NCBI taxonomy): domain Eukaryota; kingdom Metazoa; phylum Chordata; class Amphibia; order Anura; family Ascaphidae; genus Ascaphus; species Ascaphus truei. Next base: position 508,502 of record NW_027455536.1, read on the forward strand.
TCTGGCAGCCAAGTGGCTTGACCTTTATTAGTGAGCCTGGTTACCCCCTCTCGGAACCACAGACTTAGAAATCGCCAGCTCATATACAGTGCATAAAATATATTTATATATATACCCTTATACACCATTTTAATAAAAAATATCACAAAATTCTTCTAAGTCCCTCGGGAAGAGTGAAAGACGCGCACGTTCATTTTCAGAGCTCCTAGACCTTCCTATAAGAAGTTAGCCAAAAAGTAGCTTCGAAAAACGCTTAGGTTAAGTTTCAGAGTTGCTTCTAATGTACCAAAGCTGGACTTAGACATAATTTCACTCTCACAACATTATGGCTGGTTGGAGACAGTCCGAACCACAAGTACCGGGTCCATGGTTCTGGCCGTATACTGGGGGGGCGGGGACGACTCCCATTAACCCCTGACTATACCGGGGATACGCTTATCACAATGCCTTTCTGGTCTGTGCTGAAGCACGGCATTCTGGCAGCCAAGTGGCTTGACCTTTATTAGTGAGCCTGGTTACCCCCTCTCGGAACCACAGACTTAGAAATCGCCAGCTCATATACAGTGCATAAAATATATTTATATATATACCCTTATACACCATTTAATAAAAAATATCACAAAATTCTTCTAAGTCCCTCGGGAAGAGTGAAAGACGCGCACGTTCATTTTCAGAGCTCCTAGACCTTCCTATAAGAAGTTAGCCAAAAAGTAGCTTCGAAAAACGCTTAGGTTAAGTTTCAGAGTTGCTTCTAATGTACCAAAGCTGGACTTAGACATAATTTCATTCTCACAACATTATGGCTGGTTGGAGACAGTCCGAACCACAAGTACCGGGTCCATGGTTCTGGCCGTATACTGGGGGGACGGGGACGACTCCCATTAACCCCTGACTATACCGGGGATACGCTTATCACAATGCCTTTCTGGTCTGTGCTGAAGCAGGGCATTCTGGCAGCCAAGTGGCTTGACCTTTATTAGTGAGCCTGGTTACCCCCTCTCGGAACCACAGACTTAGAAATCGCCAGCTCATATACAGTGCATAAAATATATTTATATATATACCCTTATACACCATTTTAATAAAAAATATCACAAAATTCTTCTAAGTCCCTCGGGAAGAGTGAAAGACGCGCACGTTCATTTTCAGAGCTCCTAGACCTTCCTATAAGAAGTTAGCCAAAAAGTAGCTTCGAAAAAAGCTTAGGTTAAGTTTCAGAGTTGCTTCTAATGTACCAAAGCTGGACTTAGACATAATTTCACTCTCACAACATTATGGCTGGTTGGAGAGAGTCCGAACCACAAGTACCGGGTCCATGGTTCTGGCCGTATACTGGGGGGACGGGGACGACTCCCATTAACCCCTGACTATACCGGGGATACGCTTATCACAATGCCTTTCTGGTCTGTGCTGAAGCAGGGCATTCTGGCAGCCAAGTGGCTTGACCTTTATTAGTGAGCCTGGTTACCCCCTCTCGGAACCACAGACTTAGAAATCGCCAGCTCATATACAGTGCATAAAATATATTTATATATATACCCTTATACACCATTTTAATAAAAAATATCACAAAATTCTTCTAAGTCCCTCGGGAAGAGTGAAAGACGCGCACGTTCATTTTCAGAGCTCCTAGACCTTCCTATAAGAAGTTAGCCAAAAAGTAGCTTCGAAAAACGCTTAGGTTAAGTTTCAGAGTTGCTTCTAATGTACCAAAGCTGGACTTAGACATAATTTCACTCTCACAACATTATGGCTGGTTGGAGAGAGTCCGAACCACAAGTACCGGGTCCATGGTTCTGGCCGTATACTGGGGGGACGGGGACGACTCCCATTAACCCCTGACTATACCGGGGATACGCTTATCACAATGCCTTTCTGGTCTGTGCTGAAGCAGGGCATTCTGGCAGCCAAGTGGCTTGACCTTTATTAGTGAGCCTGGTTACCCCCTCTCGGAACCACAGACTTAGAAATCGCCAGCTCATATACAGTGCATAAAATATATTTATATATATACCCTTATACACCATTTTAATAAAAAATATCCCAAAATTCTTCTAAGTCCCTCGGGAAGAGTGAAAGACGCGCACGTTCATTTTCAGAGCTCCTAGACCTTCCTATAAGAAGTTAGCCAAAAAGTAGCTTCGAAAAACGCTTAGGTTAAGTTTCAGAGTTGCTTCTAATGTACCAAAGCTGGACTTAGACATAATTTCACTCTCACAACATTATGGCTGGTTGGAGACAGTCCGAACCACAAGTACCGGGTCCATGGTTCTGGCCGTATACTGGGGGGGCGGGGACGACTCCCATTAACCCCTAACTATACCGGGGATACGCTTATCACAATGCCTTTCTGGTCTGTGCTGAAGCACGGCATTCTGGCAGCCAAGTGGCTTGACCTTTATTAGTGAGCCTGGTTACCCCCTCTCGGAACCACAGACTTAGAAATCGCCAGCTCATATACAGTGCATAAAATATATTTATATATATACCCTTATACACCATTTAATAAAAAATATCACAAAATTCTTCTAAGTCCCTCGGGAAGAGTGAAAGACGCGCACGTTCATTTTCAGAGCTCCTAGACCTTCCTATAAGAAGTTAGCCAAAAAGTAGCTTCGAAAAACGCTTAGGTTAAGTTTCAGAGTTGCTTCTAATGTACCAAAGCTGGACTTAGACATAATTTCATTCTCACAACATTATGGCTGGTTGGAGACAGTCCGAACCACAAGTACCGGGTCCATGGTTCTGGCCGTATACTGGGGGGACGGGGACGACTCCCATTAACCCCTGACTATACCGGGGATACGCTTATCACAATGCCTTTCTGGTCTGTGCTGAAGCAGGGCATTCTGGCAGCCAAGTGGCTTGACCTTTATTAGTGAGCCTGGTTACCCCCTCTCGGAACCACAGACTTAGAAATCGCCAGCTCATATACAGTGCATAAAATATATTTATATATATACCCTTATACACCATTTTAATAAAAAATATCACAAAATTCTTCTAAGTCCCTCGGGAAGAGTGAAAGACGCGCACGTTCATTTTCAGAGCTCCTAGACCTTCCTATAAGAAGTTAGCCAAAAAGTAGCTTCGAAAAAAGCTTAGGTTAAGTTTCAGAGTTGCTTCTAATGTACCAAAGCTGGACTTAGACATAATTTCACTCTCACAACATTATGGCTGGTTGGAGAGAGTCCGAACCACAAGTACCGGGTCCATGGTTCTGGCCGTATACTGGGGGGACGGGGACGACTCCCATTAACCCCTGACTATACCGGGGATACGCTTATCACAATGCCTTTCTGGTCTGTGCTGAAGCAGGGCATTCTGGCAGCCAAGTGGCTTGACCTTTATTAGTGAGCCTGGTTACCCCCTCTCGGAACCACAGACTTAGAAATCGCCAGCTCATATACAGTGCATAAAATATATTTATATATATACCCTTATACACCATTTTAATAAAAAATATCACAAATTTCTTCTAAGTCCCTCGGGAAGAGTGAAAGACGCGCACGTTCATTTTCAGAGCTCCTAGACCTTCCTATAAGAAGTTAGCCAAAAAGTAGCTTCGAAAAACGCTTAGGTTAAGTTTCAGAGTTGCTTCTAATGTACCAAAGCTGGACTTAGACATAATTTCACTCTCACAACATTATGGCTGGTTGGAGAGAGTCCGAACCACAAGTACCGGGTCCATGGTTCTGGCCGTATACTGGGGGGACGGGGACGACTCCCATTAACCCCTGACTATACCGGGGATACGCTTATCACAATGCCTTTCTGGTCTGTGCTGAAGCAGGGCATTCTGGCAGCCAAGTGGCTTGACCTTTATTAGTGAGCCTGGTTACCCCCTCTCGGAACCACAGACTTAGAAATCGCCAGCTCATATACAGTGCATAAAATATATTTATATATATACCCTTATACACCATTTTAATAAAAAATATCACAAAATTCTTCTAAGTCCCTCGGGAAGAGTGAAAGACGCGCACGTTCATTTTCAGAGCTCCTAGACCTTCCTATAAGAAGTTAGCCAAAAAGTAGCTTCGAAAAACGCTTAGGTTAAGTTTCAGAGTTGCTTCTAATGTACCAAAGCTGGACTTAGACATAATTTCACTCTCACAACATTATGGCTGGTTGGAGAGAGTCCGAACCACAAGTACCGGGTCCATGGTTCTGGCCGTATACTGGGGGGACGGGGACGACTCCCATTAACCCCTGACTATACCGGGGATACGCTTATCACAATGCCTTTCTGGTCTGTGCTGAAGCAGGGCATTCTGGCAGCCAAGTGGCTTGACCTTTATTAGTGAGCCTGGTTACCCCCTCTCGGAACCACAGACTTAGAAATCGCCAGCTCATATACAGTGCATAAAATATATTTATATATATACCCTTATACACCATTTAATAAAAAATATCACAAAATTCTTCTAAGTCCCTCGGGAAGAGTGAAAGACGCGCACGTTCATTTTCAGAGCTCCTAGACCTTCCTATAAGAAGTTAGCCAAAAAGTAGCTTCGAAAAACGCTTAGGTTAAGTTTCAGAGTTGCTTCTAATGTACCAAAGCTGGACTTAGACATAATTTCACTCTCACAACATTATGGCTGGTTGGAGAGAGTCCGAACCACAAGTACCGGGTCCATGGTTCTGGCCGTATACTGGGGGGACGGGGACGACTCCCATTAACCCCTGACTATACCGGGGATACGCTTATCACAATGCCTTTCTGGTCTGTGCTGAAGCAGGGCATTCTGGCAGCCAAGTGGCTTGACCTTTATTAGTGAGCCTGGTTACCCCCTCTCGGAACCACAGACTTAGAAATCGCCAGCTCATATACACTGCATAAAATATATTTATATATATACCCTTATACACCATTTTAATAAAAAATATCACAAATTTCTTCTAAGTCCCTCGGGAAGAGTGAAAGACGCGCACGTTCATTTTCAGAGCTCCTAGACCTTCCTATAAGAAGTTAGCCAAAAAGTAGCTTCGAAAAACGCTTAGGTTAAGTTTCAGAGTTGCTTCTAATGTACCAAAGCTGGACTTAGACATAATTTCACTCTCACAACATTTTGGCTGGTTGGAGAGAGTCCGAACCACAAGTACCGGGTCCATGGTTCTGGCCGTATACTGGGGGGACGGGGACGACTCCCATTAACCCCTGACTATACCGGGGATATGCTTATCACAATGCCTTTCTGGTCTGTGCTGAAGCAGGGCATTCTGGCAGCCAAGTGGCTTGACCTTTATTAGTGAGCCTGGTTACCCCCTCTCGGAACCACAGACTTAGAAATCGCCAGCTCATATACAGTGCATAAAATATATTTATATATATACCCTTATACACCATTTAATAAAAAATATCACAAAATTCTTCTAAGTCCCTCGGGAAGAGTGAAAGACGCGCACGTTCATTTTCAGAGCTCCTAGACCTTCCTATAAGAAGTTAGCCAAAAAGTAGCTTCGAAAAACGCTTAGGTTAAGTTTCAGAGTTGCTTCTAATGTACCAAAGCTGGACTTAGACATAATTTCACTCTCACAACATTATGGCTGGTTGGAGACAGTCCGAACCACAAGTACCGGGTCCATGGTTCTGGCCGTATACTGGGGGGACGGGGACGACTCCCATTAACCCCTGACTATACCGGGGATACGCTTATCACAATGCCTTTCTGGTCTGTGCTGAAGCAGGGCATTCTGGCAGCCAAGTGGCTTGACCTTTATTAGTGAGCCTGGTTACCCCCTCTCGGAACCACAGACTTAGAAATCGCCAGCTCATATACAGTGCATAAAATATATTTATATATATACCCTTATACACCATTTTAATAAAAAATATCACAAAATTCTTCTAAGTCCCTCGGGAAGAGTGAAAGACGCGCACGTTCATTTTCAGAGCTCCTAGACCTTCCTATAAGAAGTTAGCCAAAAAGTAGCTTCGAAAAACGCTTAGGTTAAGTTTCAGAGTTGCTTCTAATGTACCAAAGCTGGACTTAGACATAATTTCACTCTCACAACATTATGGCTGGTTGGAGACAGTCCGAACCACAAGTACCGGGTCCATGGTTCTGGCCGTATACTGGGGGGGCGGGGACGACTCCCATTAACCCCTGACTATACCGGGGATACGCTTATCACAATGCCTTTCTGGTCTGTGCTGAAGCACGGCATTCTGGCAGCCAAGTGGCTTGACCTTTATTAGTGAGCCTGGTTACCCCCTCTCGGAACCACAGACTTAGAAATCGCCAGCTCATATACAGTGCATAAAATATATTTATATATATACCCTTATACACCATTTTAATAAAAAATATCACAAATTTCTTCTAAGTCCCTCGGGAAGAGTGAAAGACGCGCACGTTCATTTTCAGAGCTCCTAGACCTTCCTATAAGAAGTTAGCCAAAAAGTAGCTTCGAAAAACGCTTAGGTTAAGTTTCAGAGTTGCTTCTAATGTACCAAAGCTGGACTTAGACATAATTTCACTCTCACAACATTATGGCTGGTTGGAGAGAGTCCGAACCACAAGTACCGGGTCCATGGTTCTGGCCGTATACTGGGGGGACGGGGACGACTCCCATTAACCCCTGACTATACCGGGGATACGCTTATCACAATGCCTTTCTGGTCTGTGCTGAAGCAGGGCATTCTGGCAGCCAAGTGGCTTGACCTTTATTAGTGAGCCTGGTTACCCCCTCTCGGAACCACAGACTTAGAAATCGCCAGCTCATATACAGTGCATAAAATATATTTATATATATACCCTTATACACCATTTAATAAAAAATATCACAAAATTCTTCTAAGTCCCTCGGGAAGAGTGAAAGACGCGCACGTTCATTTTCAGAGCTCCTAGACCTTCCTATAAGAAGTTAGCCAAAAAGTAGCTTCGAAAAACGCTTAGGTTAAGTTTCAGAGTTGCTTCTAATGTACCAAAGCTGGACTTAGACATAATTTCACTCTCACAACATTATGGCTGGTTGGAGACAGTCCGAACCACAAGTACCGGGTCCATGGTTCTGGCCGTATACTGGGGGGGCGGGGACGACTCCCATTAACCCCTGACTATACCGGGGATACGCTTATCACAATGCCTTTCTGGTCTGTGCTGAAGCACGGCATTCTGGCAGCCAAGTGGCTTGACCTTTATTAGTGAGCCTGGTTACCCCCTCTCGGAACCACAGACTTAGAAATCGCCAGCTCATATACAGTGCATAAAATATATTTATATATATACCCTTATACACCATTTAATAAAAAATATCACAAAATTCTTCTAAGTCCCTCGGGAAGAGTGAAAGACGCGCACGTTCATTTTCAGAGCTCCTAGACCTTCCTATAAGAAGTTAGCCAAAAAGTAGCTTCGAAAAACGCTTAGGTTAAGTTTCAGAGTTGCTTCTAATGTACCAAAGCTGGACTTAGACATAATTTCACTCTCACAACATTATGGCTGGTTGGAGACAGTCCGAACCACAAGTACCGGGTCCATGGTTCTGGCCGTATACTGGGGGGACGGGGACGACTCCCATTAACCCCTGACTATACCGGGGATACGCTTATCACAATGCCTTTCTGGTCTGTGCTGAAGCAGGGCATTCTGGCAGCCAAGTGGCTTGACCTTTATTAGTGAGCCTGGTTACCCCCTCTCGGAACCACAGACTTAGAAATCGCCAGCTCATATACAGTGCATAAAATATATTTATATATATACCCTTATACACCATTTTAATAAAAAATATCACAAAATTCTTCTAAGTCCCTCGGGAAGAGTGAAAGACGCGCACGTTCATTTTCAGAGCTCCTAGACCTTCCTATAAGAAGTTAGCCAAAAAGTAGCTTCGAAAAACGCTTAGGTTAAGTTTCAGAGTTGCTTCTAATGTACCAAAGCTGGACTTAGACATAATTTCACTCTCACAACATTATGGCTGGTTGGAGAGGGTCCGAACCACAAGTACCGGGTCCATGGTTCTGGCCGTATACTGGGGGGACGGGGACGACTCCCATTAACCCCTGACTATACCGGGGATACGCTTATCACAATGCCTTTCTGGTCTGTGCTGAAGCAGGGCATTCTGGCAGCCAAGTGGCTTGACCTTTATTAGTGAGCCTGGTTACCCCCTCTCGGAACCACAGACTTAGAAATCGCCAGCTCATATACAGTGCATAAAATATATTTATATATATACCCTTATACACCATTTTAATAAAAAATATCACAAATTTCTTCTAAGTCCCTCGGGAAGAGTGAAAGACGCGCACGTTCATTTTCAGAGCTCCTAGACCTTCCTATAAGAAGTTAGCCAAAAAGTAGCTTCGAAAAACGCTTAGGTTAAGTTTCAGAGTTGCTTCTAATGTACCAAAGCTGGACTTAGACATAATTTCACTCTCACAACATTATGGCTGGTTGGAGAGAGTCCGAACCACAAGTACCGGGTCCATGGTTCTGGCCGTATACTGGGGGGACGGGGACGACTCCCATTAACCCCTGACTATACCGGGGATACGCTTATCACAATGCCTTTCTGGTCTGTGCTGAAGCAGGGCATTCTGGCAGCCAAGTGGCTTGACCTTTATTAGTGAGCCTGGTTACCCCCTCTCGGAACCACAGACTTAGAAATCGCCAGCTCATATACAGTGCATAAAATATATTTATATATATACCCTTATACACCATTTAATAAAAAATATCACAAAATTCTTCTAAGTCCCTCGGGAAGAGTGAAAGACGCGCACGTTCATTTTCAGAGCTCCTAGACCTTCCTATAAGAAGTTAGCCAAAAAGTAGCTTCGAAAAACGCTTAGGTTAAGTTTCAGAGTTGCTTCTAATGTACCAAAGCTGGACTTAGACATAATTTCACTCTCACAACATTATGGCTGGTTGGAGACAGTCCGAACCACAAGTACCGGGTCCATGGTTCTGGCCGTATACTGGGGGGACGGGGACGACTCCCATTAACCCCTGACTATACCGGGGATACGCTTATCACAATGCCTTTCTGGTCTGTGCTGAAGCAGGGCATTCTGGCAGCCAAGTGGCTTGACCTTTATTAGTGAGCCTGGTTACCCCCTCTCGGAACCACAGACTTAGAAATCGCCAGCTCATATACAGTGCATAAAATATATTTATATATATACCCTTATACACCATTTTAATAAAAAATATCACAAAATTCTTCTAAGTCCCTCGGGAAGAGTGAAAGACGCGCACGTTCATTTTCAGAGCTCCTAGACCTTCCTATAAGAAGTTAGCCAAAAAGTAGCTTCGAAAAACGCTTAGGTTAAGTTTCAGAGTTGCTTCTAATGTACCAAAGCTGGACTTAGACATAATTTCACTCTCACAACATTATGGCTGGTTGGAGACAGTCCGAACCACAAGTACCGGGTCCATGGTTCTGGCCGTATACTGGGGGGGCGGGGACGACTCCCATTAACCCCTGACTATACCGGGGATACGCTTATAACAATGCCTTTCTGGTCTGTGCTGAAGCACGGCATTCTGGCAGCCAAGTGGCTTGACCTTTATTAGTGAGCCTGGTTACCCCCTCTCGGAACCACAGACTTAGAAATCGCCAGCTCATATACAGTGCATAAAATATATTTATATATATACCCTTATACACCATTTAATAAAAAATATCACAAAATTCTTCTAAGTCCCTCGGGAAGAGTGAAAGACGCGCACGTTCATTTTCAGAGCTCCTAGACCTTCCTATAAGAAGTTAGCCAAAAAGTAGCTTCGAAAAACGCTTAGGTTAAGTTTCAGAGTTGCTTCTAATGTACCAAAGCTGGACTTAGACATAATTTCACTCTCACAACATTATGGCTGGTTGGAGACAGTCCGAACCACAAGTACCGGGTCCATGGTTCTGGCCGTATACTGGGGGGACGGGGACGACTCCCATTAACCCCTGACTATACCGGGGATACGCTTATCACAATGCCTTTCTGGTCTGTGCTGAAGCAGGGCATTCTGGCAGCCAAGTGGCTTGACCTTTATTAGTGAGCCTGGTTACCCCCTCTCGGAACCACAGACTTAGAAATCGCCAGCTCATATACAGTGCATAAAATATATTTATATATATACCCTTATACACCATTTTAATAAAAAATATCACAAAATTCTTCTAAGTCCCTCGGGAAGAGTGAAAGACGCGCACGTTCATTTTCAGAGCTCCTAGACCTTCCTATAAGAAGTTAGCCAAAAAGTAGCTTCGAAAAACGCTTAGGTTAAGTTTCAGAGTTGCTTCTAATGTACCAAAGCTGGACTTAGACATAATTTCACTCTCACAACATTATGGCTGGTTGGAGACAGTCCGAACCACAAGTACCGGGTCCATGGTTCTGGCCGTATACTGGGGGGACGGGGACGACTCCCATTAACCCCTGACTATACCGGGGATACGCTTATCACAATGCCTTTCTGGTCTGTGCTGAAGCAGGGCATTCTGGCAGCCAAGTGGCTTGACCTTTATTAGTGAGCCTGGTTACCCCCTCTCGGAACCACAGACTTAGAAATCGCCAGCTCATATACAGTGCATAAAATATATTTATATATATACCCTTATACACCATTTTAATAAAAAATATCACAAAATTCTTCTAAGTCCCTCGGGAAGAGTGAAAGACGCGCACGTTCATTTTCAGAGCTCCTAGACCTTCCTATAAGAAGTTAGCCAAAAAGTAGCTTCGAAAAACGCTTAGGTTAAGTTTCAGAGTTGCTTCTAATGTACCAAAGCTGGACTTAGACATAATTTCACTCTCACAACATTATGGCTGGTTGGAGAGGGTCCGAACCACAAGTACCGGGTCCATGGTTCTGGCCGTATACTGGGGGGACGGGGACGACTCCCATTAACCCCTGACTATACCGGGGATACGCTTATCACAATGCCTTTCTGGTCTGTGCTGAAGCAGGGCATTCTGGCAGCCAAGTGGCTTGACCTTTATTAGTGAGCCTGGTTACCCCCTCTCGGAACCACAGACTTAGAAATCGCCAGCTCATATACAGTGCATAAAATATATTTATATATATACCCTTATACACCATTTTAATAAAAAATATCACAAAATTCTTCTAAGTCCCTCGGGAAGAGTGAAAGACGCGCACGTTCATTTTCAGAGCTCCTAGACCTTCCTATAAGAAGTTAGCCAAAAAGTAGCTTCGAAAAACGCTTAGGTTAAGTTTCAGAGTTGCTTCTAATGTACCAAAGCTGGACTTAGACATAATTTCACTCTCACAACATTATGGCTGGTTGGAGAGGGTCCGAACCACAAGTACCGGGTCCATGGTTCTGGCCGTATACTGGGGGGACGGGGACGACTCCCATTAACCCCTGACTATACCGGGGATACGCTTATCACAATGCCTTTCTGGTCTGTGCTGAAGCAGGGCATTCTGGCAGCCAAGTGGCTTGACCTTTATTAGTGAGCCTGGTTACCCCCTCTCGGAACCACAGACTTAGAAATCGCCAGCTCATATACAGTGCATAAAATATATTTATATATATACCCTTATACACCATGTTAATAAAAAATATCACAAATTTCTTCTAAGTCCCTCGGGAAGAGTGAAAGACGCGCACGTTCATTTTCAGAGCTCCTAGACCTTCCTATAAGAAGTTAGCCAAAAAGTAGCTTCGAAAAACGCTTAGGTTAAGTTTCAGAGTTGCTTCTAATGTACCAAAGCTGGACTTAGACATAATTTCACTCTCACAACATTATGGCTGGTTGGAGAGAGTCCGAACCACAAGTACCGGGTCCATGGTTCTGGCCGTATACTGGGGGGACGGGGACGACTCCCATTAACCCCTGACTATACCGGGGATACGCTTATCACAATGCCTTTCTGGTCTGTGCTGAAGCAGGGCATTCTGGCAGCCAAGTGGCTTGACCTTTATTAGTGAGCCTGGTTACCCCCTCTCGGAACCACAGACTTAGAAATCGCCAGCTCATATACAGTGCATAAAATATATTTATATATATACCCTTATACACCATTTAATAAAAAATATCACAAAATTCTTCTAAGTCCCTCGGGAAGAGTGAAAGACGCGCACGTTCATTTTCAGAGCTCCTAGACCTTCCTATAAGAAGTTAGCCAAAAAGTAGCTTCGAAAAACGCTTAGGTTAAGTTTCAGAGTTGCTTCTAATGTACCAAAGCTGGACTTAGACATAATTTCACTCTCACAACATTATGGCTGGTTGGAGACAGTCCGAACCACAAGTACCGGGTCCATGGTTCTGGCCGTATACTGGGGGGGCGGGGACGACTCCCATTAACCCCTGACTATACCGGGGATACGCTTATCACAATGCCTTTCTGGTCTGTGCTGAAGCACGGCATTCTGGCAGCCAAGTGGCTTGACCTTTATTAGTGAGCCTGGTTACCCCCTCTCGGAACCACAGACTTAGAAATCGCCAGCTCATATACAGTGCATAAAATATATTTATATATATACCCTTATACACCATTTAATAAAAAATATCACAAAATTCTTCTAAGTCCCTCGGGAAGAGTGAAAGACGCGCACGTTCATTTTCAGAGCTCCTAGACCTTCCTATAAGAAGTTAGCCAAAAAGTAGCTTCGAAAAACGCTTAGGTTAAGTTTCAGAGTTGCTTCTAATGTACCAAAGCTGGACTTAGACATAATTTCACTCTCACAACATTATGGCTGGTTGGAGACAGTCCGAACCACAAGTACCGGGTCCATGGTTCTGGCCGTATACTGGGGGGACGGGGACGACTCCCATTAACCCCTGACTATACCGGGGATACGCTTATCACAATGCCTTTCTGGTCTGTGCTGAAGCAGGGCATTCTGGCAGCCAAGTGGCTTGACCTTTATTAGTGAGCCTGGTTACCCCCTCTCGGAACCACAGACTTAGAAATCGCCAGCTCATATACAGTGCATAAAATATATTTATATATATACCCTTATACACCATTTTAATAAAAAATATCACAAAATTCTTCTAAGTCCCTCGGGAAGAGTGAAAGACGCGCACGTTCATTTTCAGAGCTCCTAGACCTTCCTATAAGAAGTTAGCCAAAAAGTAGCTTCGAAAAACGCTTAGGTTAAGTTTCAGAGTTGCTTCTAATGTACCAAAGCTGGACTTAGACATAATTTCACTCTCACAACATTATGGCTGGTTGGAGACAGTCCGAACCACAAGTACCGGGTCCATGGTTCTGGCCGTATACTGGGGGGGCGGGGACGACTCCCATTAACCCCTGACTATACCGGGGATACGCTTATCACAATGCCTTTCTGGTCTGTGCTGAAGCACGGCATTCTGGCAGCCAAGTGGCTTGACCTTTATTAGTGAGCCTGGTTACCCCCTCTCGGAACCACAGACTTAGAAATCGCCAGCTCATATACAGTGCATAAAATATATTTATATATATACCCTTATACACCATTTAATAAAAAATATCACAAAATTCTTCTAAGTCCCTCGGGAAGAGTGAAAGACGCGCACGTTCATTTTTAGAGCTCCTAGACCTTCCTATAAGAAGTTAGCCAAAAAGTAGCTTCGAAAAACGCTTAGGTTAAGTTTCAGAGTTGCTTCTAATGTACCAAAGCTGGACTTAGACATAATTTCATTCTCACAACATTATGGCTGGTTGGAGACAGTCCGAACCACAAGTACCGGGTCCATGGTTCTGGCCGTATACTGGGGGGACGGGGACGACTCCCATTAACCCCTGACTATACCGGGGATACGCTTATCACAATGCCTTTCTGGTCTGTGCTGAAGCAGGGCATTCTGGCAGCCAAGTGGCTTGACCTTTATTAGTGAGCCTGGTTACCCCCTCTCGGAACCACAGACTTAGAAATCGCCAGCTCATATACAGTGCATAAAATATATTTATATATATACCCTTATACACCATTTTAATAAAAAATATCACAAAATTCTTCTAAGTCCCTCGGGAAGAGTGAAAGACGCGCACGTTCATTTTCAGAGCTCCTAGACCTTCCTATAAGAAGTTAGCCAAAAAGTAGCTTCGAAAAAAGCTTAGGTTAAGTTTCAGAGTTGCTTCTAATGTACCAAAGCTGGACTTAGACATAATTTCACTCTCACAACATTATGGCTGGTTGGAGAGAGTCCGAACCACAAGTACCGGGTCCATGGTTCTGGCCGTATACTGGGGGGACGGGGACGACTCCCATTAACCCCTGACTATACCGGGGATACGCTTATCACAATGCCTTTCTGGTCTGTGCTGAAGCAGGGCATTCTGGCAGCCAAGTGGCTTGACCTTTATTAGTGAGCCTGGTTACCCCCTCTCGGAACCACAGACTTAGAAATCGCCAGCTCATATACAGTGCATAAAATATATTTATATATATACCCTTATACACCATTTTAATAAAAAATATCACAAAATTCTTCTAAGTCCCTCGGGAAGAGTGAAAGACGCGCACGTTCATTTTCAGAGCTCCTAGACCTTCCTATAAGAAGTTAGCCAAAAAGTAGCTTCGAAAAACGCTTAGGTTAAGTTTCAGAGTTGCTTCTAATGTACCAAAGCTGGACTTAGACATAATTTCACTCTCACAACATTATGGCTGGTTGGAGAGAGTCCGAACCACAAGTACCGGGTCCATGGTTCTGGCCGTATACTGGGGGGACGGGGACGACTCCCATTAACCCCTGACTATACCGGGGATACGCTTATCACAATGCCTTTCTGGTCTGTGCTGAAGCAGGGCATTCTGGCAGCCAAGTGGCTTGACCTTTATTAGTGAGCCTGGTTACCCCCTCTCGGAACCACAGACTTAGAAATCGCCAGCTCATATACAGTGCATAAAATATATTTATATATATACCCTTATACACCATTTTAATAAAAAATATCACAAAATTCTTCTAAGTCCCTCGGGAAGAGTGAAAGACGCGCACGTTCATTTTCAGAGCTCCTAGACCTTCCTATAAGAAGTTAGCCAAAAAGTAGCTTCGAAAAACGCTTAGGTTAAGTTTCAGAGTTGCTTCTAATGTACCAAAGCTGGACTTAGACATAATTTCACTCTCACAACATTATGGCTGGTTGGAGACAGTCCGAACCACAAGTACCGGGTCCATGGTTCTGGCCGTATACTGGGGGGGCGGGGACGACTCCCATTAACCCCTGACTATACCGGGGATACGCTTATCACAATGCCTTTCTGGTCTGTGCTGAAGCACGGCATTCTGGCAGCCAAGTGGCTTGACCTTTATTAGTGAGCCTGGTTACCCCCTCTCGGAACCACAGACTTAGAAATCGCCAGCTCATATACAGTGCATAAAATATATTTATATATATACCCTTATACACCATTTAATAAAAAATATCACAAAATTCTTCTAAGTCCCTCGGGAAGAGTGAAAGACGCGCACGTTCATTTTCAGAGCTCCTAGACCTTCCTATAAGAAGTTAGCCAAAAAGTAGCTTCGAAAAACGCTTAGGTTAAGTTTCAGAGTTGCTTCTAATGTACCAAAGCTGGACTTAGACATAATTTCATTCTCACAACATTATGGCTGGTTGGAGACAGTCCGAACCACAAGTACCGGGTCCATGGTTCTGGCCGTATACTGGGGGGACGGGGACGACTCCCATTAACCCCTGACTATACCGGGGATACGCTTATCACAATGCCTTTCTGGTCTGTGCTGAAGCAGGGCATTCTGGCAGCCAAGTGGCTTGACCTTTATTAGTGAGCCTGGTTACCCCCTCTCGGAACCACAGACTTAGAAATCGCCAGCTCATATACAGTGCATAAAATATATTTATATATATACCCTTATACACCATTTTAATAAAAAATATCACAAAATTCTTCTAAGTCCCTCGGGAAGAGTGAAAGACGCGCACGTTCATTTTCAGAGCTCCTAGACCTTCCTATAAGAAGTTAGCCAAAAAGTAGCTTCGAAAAACGCTTAGGTTAAGTTTCAGAGTTGCTTCTAATGTACCAAAGCTGGACTTAGACATAATTTCACTCTCACAACATTATGGCTGGTTGGAGAGAGTCCGAACCACAAGTACCGGGTCCATGGTTCTGGCCGTATACTGGGGGGACGGGGACGACTCCCATTAACCCCTGACTATACCGGGGATACGCTTATCACAATGCCTTTCTGGTCTGTGCTGAAGCAGGGCATTCTGGCAGCCAAGTGGCTTGACCTTTATTAGTGAGCCTGGTTACCCCCTCTCGGAACCACAGACTTAGAAATCGCCAGCTCATATACAGTGCATAAAATATATTTATATATATACCCTTATACACCATTTTAATAAAAAATATCACAAAATTCTTCTAAGTCCCTCGGGAAGAGTGAAAGACGCGCACGTTCATTTTCAGAGCTCCTAGACCTTCCTATAAGAAGTTAGCCAAAAAGTAGCTTCGAAAAACGCTTAGGTTAAGTTTCAGAGTTGCTTCTAATGTACCAAAGCTGGACTTAGACATAATTTCACTCTCACAACATTATGGCTGGTTGGAGAGAGTCCGAACCACAAGTACCGGGTCCATGGTTCTGGCCGTATACTGGGGGGACGGGGACGACTCCCATTAACCCCTGACTATACCGGGGATACGCTTATCACAATGCCTTTCTGGTCTGTGCTGAAGCAGGGCATTCTGGCAGCCAAGTGGCTTGACCTTTATTAGTGAGCCTGGTTACCCCCTCTCGGAACCACAGACTTAGAAATCGCCAGCTCATATACAGTGCATAAAATATATTTATATATATACCCTTATACACCATTTAATAAAAAATATCACAAAATTCTTCTAAGTCCCTCGGGAAGAGTGAAAGACGCGCACGTTCATTTTCAGAGCTCCTAGACCTTCCTATAAGAAGTTAGCCAAAAAGTAGCTTCGAAAAACGCTTAGGTTAAGTTTCAGAGTTGCTTCTAATGTACCAAAGCTGGACTTAGACATAATTTCACTCTCACAACATTATGGCTGGTTGGAGAGAGTCCGAACCACAAGTACCGGGTCCATGGTTCTGGCCGTATACTGGGGGGACGGGGACGACTCCCATTAACCCCTGACTATACCGGGGATACGCTTATCACAATGCCTTTCTGGTCTGTGCTGAAGCAGGGCATTCTGGCAGCCAAGTGGCTTGACCTTTATTAGTGAGCCTGGTTACCCCCTCTCGGAACCACAGACTTAGAAATCGCCAGCTCATATACAGTGCATAAAATATATTTATATATATACCCTTATACACCATTTTAATAAAAAATATCACAAATTTCTTCTAAGTCCCTCGGGAAGAGTGAAAGACGCGCACGTTCATTTTCAGAGCTCCTAGACCTTCCTATAAGAAGTTAGCCAAAAAGTAGCTTCGAAAAACGCTTAGGTTAAGTTTCAGAGTTGCTTCTAATGTACCAAAGCTGGACTTAGACATAATTTCACTCTCACAACATTATGGCTGGTTGGAGAGAGTCCGAACCACAAGTACCGGGTCCATGGTTCTGGCCGTATACTGGGGGGACGGGGACGACTCCCATTAACCCCTGACTATACCGGGGATATGCTTATCACAATGCCTTTCTGGTCTGTGCTGAAGCAGGGCATTCTGGCAGCCAAGTGGCTTGACCTTTATTAGTGAGCCTGGTTACCCCCTCTCGGAACCACAGACTTAGAAATCGCCAGCTCATATACAGTGCATAAAATATATTTATATATATACCCTTATACACCATTTAATAAAAAATATCACAAAATTCTTCTAAGTCCCTCGGGAAGAGTGAAAGACGCGCACGTTCATTTTCAGAGCTCCTAGACCTTCCTATAAGAAGTTAGCCAAAAAGTAGCTTCGAAAAACGCTTAGGTTAAGTTTCAGAGTTGCTTCTAATGTACCAAAGCTGGACTTAGACATAATTTCACTCTCACAACATTATGGCTGGTTGGAGACAGTCCGAACCACAAGTACCGGGTCCATGGTTCTGGCCGTATACTGGGGGGACGGGGACGACTCCCATTAACCCCTGACTATACCGGGGATACGCTTATCACAATGCCTTTCTGGTCTGTGCTGAAGCAGGGCATTCTGGCAGCCAAGTGGCTTGACCTTTATTAGTGAGCCTGGTTACCCCCTCTCGGAACCACAGACTTAGAAATCGCCAGCTCATATACAGTGCATAAAATATATTTATATATATACCCTTATACACCATTTTAATAAAAAATATCACAAAATTCTTCTAAGTCCCTCGGGAAGAGTGAAAGACGCGCACGTTCATTTTCAGAGCTCCTAGACCTTCCTATAAGAAGTTAGCCAAAAAGTAGCTTCGAAAAACGCTTAGGTTAAGTTTCAGAGTTGCTTCTAATGTACCAAAGCTGGACTTAGACATAATTTCACTCTCACAACATTATGGCTGGTTGGAGACAGTCCGAACCACAAGTACCGGGTCCATGGTTCTGGCCGTATACTGGGGGGGCGGGGACGACTCCCATTAACCCCTGACTATACCGGGGATACGCTTATCACAATGCCTTTCTGGTCTGTGCTGAAGCACGGCATTCTGGCAGCCAAGTGGCTTGACCTTTATTAGTGAGCCTGGTTACCCCCTCTCGGAACCACAGACTTAGAAATCGCCAGCTCATATACAGTGCATAAAATATATTTATATATATACCCTTATACACCATTTTAATAAAAAATATCACAAATTTCTTCTAAGTCCCTCGGGAAGAGTGAAAGACGCGCACGTTCATTTTCAGAGCTCCTAGACCTTCCTATAAGAAGTTAGCCAAAAAGTAGCTTCGAAAAACGCTTAGGTTAAGTTTCAGAGTTGCTTCTAATGTACCAAAGCTGGACTTAGACATAATTTCACTCTCACAACATTATGGCTGGTTGGAGAGAGTCCGAACCACAAGTACCGGGTCCATGGTTCTGGCCGTATACTGGGGGGACGGGGACGACTCCCATTAACCCCTGACTATACCGGGGATACGCTTATCACAATGCCTTTCTGGTCTGTGCTGAAGCAGGGCATTCTGGCAGCCAAGTGGCTTGACCTTTATTAGTGAGCCTGGTTACCCCCTCTCGGAACCACAGACTTAGAAATCGCCAGCTCATATACAGTGCATAAAATATATTTATATATATACCCTTATACACCATTTAATAAAAAATATCACAAAATTCTTCTAAGTCCCTCGGGAAGAGTGAAAGACGCGCACGTTCATTTTCAGAGCTCCTAGACCTTCCTATAAGAAGTTAGCCAAAAAGTAGCTTCGAAAAACGCTTAGGTTAAGTTTCAGAGTTGCTTCTAATGTACCAAAGCTGGACTTAGACATAATTTCACTCTCACAACATTATGGCTGGTTGGAGACAGTCCGAACCACAAGTACCGGGTCCATGGTTCTGGCCGTATACTGGGGGGACGGGGACGACTCCCATTAACCCCTGACTATACCGGGGATACGCTTATCACAATGCCTTTCTGGTCTGTGCTGAAGCAGGGCATTCTGGCAGCCAAGTGGCTTGACCTTTATTAGTGAGCCTGGTTACCCCCTCTCGGAACCACAGACTTAGAAATCGCCAGCTCATATACAGTGCATAAAATATATTTATATATATACCCTTATACACCATTTAATAAAAAATATCACAAAATTCTTCTAAGTCCCTCGGGAAGAGTGAAAGACGCGCACGTTCATTTTCAGAGCTCCTAGACCTTCCTATAAGAAGTTAGCCAAAAAGTAGCTTCGAAAAACGCTTAGGTTAAGTTTCAGAGTTGCTTCTAATGTACCAAAGCTGGACTTAGACATAATTTCACTCTCACAACATTATGGCTGGTTGGAGAGGGTCCGAACCACAAGTACCGGGTCCATGGTTCTGGCCGTATACTGGGGGGACGGGGACGACTCCCATTAACCCCTGACTATACCGGGGATACGCTTATCACAATGCCTTTCTGGTCTGTGCTGAAGCAGGGCATTCTGGCAGCCAAGTGGCTTGACCTTTATTAGTGAGCCTGGTTACCCCCTCTCGGAACCACAGACTTAGAAATCGCCAGCTCATATACAGTGCATAAAATATATTTATATATATACCCTTATACACCATTTTAATAAAAAATATCACAAATTTCTTCTAAGTCCCTCGGGAAGAGTGAAAGACGCGCACGTTCATTTTCAGAGCTCCTAGACCTTCCTATAAGAAGTTAGCCAAAAAGTAGCTTCGAAAAACGCTTAGGTTAAGTTTCAGAGTTGCTTCTAATGTACCAAAGCTGGACTTAGACATAATTTCACTCTCACAACATTATGGCTGGTTGGAGAGAGTCCGAACCACAAGTACCGGGTCCATGGTTCTGGCCGTATACTGGGGGGACGGGGACGACTCCCATTAACCCCTGACTATACCGGGGATACGCTTATCACAATGCCTTTCTGGTCTGTGCTGAAGCAGGGCATTCTGGCAGCCAAGTGGCTTGACCTTTATTAGTGAGCCTGGTTACCCCCTCTCGGAACCACAGACTTAGAAATCGCCAGCTCATATACAGTGCATAAAATATATTTATATATATACCCTTATACACCATTTAATAAAAAATATCACAAAATTCTTCTAAGTCCCTCGGGAAGAGTGAAAGACGCGCACGTTCATTTTCAGAGCTCCTAGACCTTCCTATAAGAAGTTAGCCAAAAAGTAGCTTCGAAAAACGCTTAGGTTAAGTTTCAGAGTTGCTTCTAATGTACCAAAGCTGGACTTAGACATAATTTCACTCTCACAACATTATGGCTGGTTGGAGAGAGTCCGAACCACAAGTACCGGGTCCATGGTTCTGGCCGTATACTGGGGGGACGGGGACGACTCCCATTAACCCCTGACTATACCGGGGATACGCTTATCACAATGCCTTTCTGGTCTGTGCTGAAGCAGGGCATTCTGGCAGCCAAGTGGCTTGACCTTTATTAGTGAGCCTGGTTACCCCCTCTCGGAACCACAGACTTAGAAATCGCCAGCTCATATACAGTGCATAAAATATATTTATATATATACCCTTATACACCATTTTAATAAAAAATATCACAAAATTCTTCTAAGTCCCTCGGGAAGAGTGAAAGACGCGCACGTTCATTTTCAGAGCTCCTAGACCTTCCTATAAGAAGTTAGCCAAAAAGTAGCTTCGAAAAACGCTTAGGTTAAGTTTCAGAGTTGCTTCTAATGTACCAAAGCTGGACTTAGACATAATTTCACTCTCACAACATTATGGCTGGTTGGAGACAGTCCGAACCACAAGTACCGGGTCCATGGTTCTGGCCGTATACTGGGGGGGCGGGGACGACTCCCATTAACCCCTGACTATACCGGGGATACGCTTATCACAATGCCTTTCTGGTCTGTGCTGAAGCACGGCATTCTGGCAGCCAAGTGGCTTGACCTTTATTAGTGAGCCTGGTTACCCCCTCTCGGAACCACAGACTTAGAAATCGCCAGCTCATATACAGTGCATAAAATATATTTATATATATACCCTTATACACCATTTAATAAAAAATATCACAAAATTCTTCTAAGTCCCTCGGGAAGAGTGAAAGACGCGCACGTTCATTTTCAGAGCTCCTAGACCTTCCTATAAGAAGTTAGCCAAAAAGTAGCTTCGAAAAACGCTTAGGTTAAGTTTCAGAGTTGCTTCTAATGTACCAAAGCTGGACTTAGACATAATTTCACTCTCACAACATTATGGCTGGTTGGAGACAGTCCGAACCACAAGTACCGGGTCCATGGTTCTGGCCGTATACTGGGGGGACGGGGACGACTCCCATTAACCCCTGACTATACCGGGGATACGCTTATCACAATGCCTTTCTGGTCTGTGCTGAAGCAGGGCATTCTGGCAGCCAAGTGGCTTGACCTTTATTAGTGAGCCTGGTTACCCCCTCTCGGAACCACAGACTTAGAAATCGCCAGCTCATATACAGTGCATAAAATATATTTATATATATACCCTTATACACCATTTTAATAAAAAATATCACAAAATTCTTCTAAGTCCCTCGGGAAGAGTGAAAGACGCGCACGTTCATTTTCAGAGCTCCTAGACCTTCCTATAAGAAGTTAGCCAAAAAGTAGCTTCGAAAAACGCTTAGGTTAAGTTTCAGAGTTGCTTCTAATGTACCAAAGCTGGACTTAGACATAATTTCACTCTCACAACATTATGGCTGGTTGGAGACAGTCCGAACCACAAGTACCGGGTCCATGGTTCTGGCCGTATACTGGGGGGGCGGGGACGACTCCCATTAACCCCTGACTATACCGGGGATACGCTTATCACAATGCCTTTCTGGTCTGTGCTGAAGCACGGCATTCTGGCAGCCAAGTGGCTTGACCTTTATTAGTGAGCCTGGTTACCCCCTCTCGGAACCACAGACTTAGAAATCGCCAGCTCATATACAGTGCATAAAATATATTTATATATATACCCTTATACACCATTTAATAAAAAATATCACAAAATTCTTCTAAGTCCCTCGGGAAGAGTGAAAGACGCGCACGTTCATTTTCAGAGCTCCTAGACCTTCCTATAAGAAGTTAGCCAAAAAGTAGCTTCGAAAAACGCTTAGGTTAAGTTTCAGAGTTGCTTCTAATGTACCAAAGCTGGACTTAGACATAATTTCACTCTCACAACATTAAAGCTGGTTGGAGAGAGTCCGAACCACAAGTACCGGGTCCATGGTTCTGGCCGTATACTGGGGGGACGGGGACGACTCCCATTAACCCCTGACTATACCGGGGATACGCTTATCACAATGCCTTTCTGGTCTGTGCTGAAGCAGGGCATTCTGGCAGCCAAGTGGCTTGACCTTTATTAGTGAGCCTGGTTACCCCCTCTCGGAACCACAGACTTAGAAATCGCCAGCTCATATACAGTGCATAAAATATATTTATATATATACCCTTATACACCATTTTAATAAAAAATATCACAAAATTCTTCTAAGTCCCTCGGGAAGAGTGAAAGACGCGCACGTTCATTTTCAGAGCTCCTAGACCTTCCTATAAGAAGTTAGCCAAAAAGTAGCTTCGAAAAACGCTTAGGTTAAGTTTCAGAGTTGCTTCTAATGTACCAAAGCTGGACTTAGACATAATTTCACTCTCACAACATTATGGCTGGTTGGAGACAGTCCGAACCACAAGTACCGGGTCCATGGTTCTGGCCGTATACTGGGGGGGCGGGGACGACTCCCATTAACCCCTGACTATACCGGGGATACGCTTATCACAATGCCTTTCTGGTCTGTGCTGAAGCACGGCATTCTGGCAGCCAAGTGGCTTGACCTTTATTAGTGAGCCTGGTTACCCCCTCTCGGAACCACAGACTTAGAAATCGCCAGCTCATATACAGTGCATAAAATATATTTATATATATACCCTTATACACCATTTAATAAAAAATATCACAAAATTCTTCTAAGTCCCTCGGGAAGAGTGAAAGACGCGCACGTTCATTTTCAGAGCTCCTAGACCTTCCTATAAGAAGTTAGCCAAAAAGTAGCTTCGAAAAACGCTTAGGTTAAGTTTCAGAGTTGCTTCTAATGTACCAAAGCTGGACTTAGACATAATTTCACTCTCACAACATTATGGCTGGTTGGAGACAGTCCGAACCACAAGTACCGGGTCCATGGTTCTGGCCGTATACTGGGGGGACGGGGACGACTCCCATTAACCCCTGACTATACCGGGGATACGCTTATCACAATGCCTTTCTGGTCTGTGCTGAAGCAGGGCATTCTGGCAGCCAAGTGGCTTGACCTTTATTAGTGAGCCTGGTTACCCCCTCTCGGAACCACAGACTTAGAAATCGCCAGCTCATATACAGTGCATAAAATATATTTATATATATACCCTTATACACCATTTTAATAAAAAATATCACAAAATTCTTCTAAGTCCCTCGGGAAGAGTGAAAGACGCGCACGTTCATTTTCAGAGCTCCTAGACCTTCCTATAAGAAGTTAGCCAAAAAGTAGCTTCGAAAAACGCTTAGGTTAAGTTTCAGAGTTGCTTCTAATGTACCAAAGCTGGACTTAGACATAATTTCACTCTCACAACATTATGGCTGGTTGGAGACAGTCCGAACCACAAGTACCGGGTCCATGGTTCTGGCCGTATACTGGGGGGGCGGGGACGACTCCCATTAACCCCTGACTATACCGGGGATACGCTTATCACAATGCCTTTCTGGTCTGTGCTGAAGCACGGCATTCTGGCAGCCAAGTGGCTTGACCTTTATTAGTGAGCCTGGTTACCCCCTCTCGGAACCACAGACTTAGAAATCGCCAGCTCATATACAGTGCATAAAATATATTTATATATATACCCTTATACACCATTTAATAAAAAATATCACAAAATTCTTCTAAGTCCCTCGGGAAGAGTGAAAGACGCGCACGTTCATTTTCAGAGCTCCTAGACCTTCCTATAAGAAGTTAGCCAAAAAGTAGCTTCGAAAAACGCTTAGGTTAAGTTTCAGAGTTGCTTCTAATGTACCAAAGCTGGACTTAGACATAATTTCATTCTCACAACATTATGGCTGGTTGGAGACAGTCCGAACCACAAGTACCGGGTCCATGGTTCTGGCCGTATACTGGGGGGACGGGGACGACTCCCATTAACCCCTGACTATACCGGGGATACGCTTATCACAATGCCTTTCTGGTCTGTGCTGAAGCAGGGCATTCTGGCAGCCAAGTGGCTTGACCTTTATTAGTGAGCCTGGTTACCCCCTCTCGGAACCACAGACTTAGAAATCGCCAGCTCATATACAGTGCATAAAATATATTTATATATATACCCTTATACACCATTTTAATAAAAAATATCACAAAATTCTTCTAAGTCCCTCGGGAAGAGTGAAAGACGCGCACGTTCATTTTCAGAGCTCCTAGACCTTCCTATAAGAAGTTAGCCAAAAAGTAGCTTCGAAAAACGCTTAGGTTAAGTTTCAGAGTTGCTTCTAATGTACCAAAGCTGGACTTAGACATAATTTCACTCTCACAACATTATGGCTGGTTGGAGAGAGTCCGAACCACAAGTACCGGGTCCATGGTTCTGGCCGTATACTGGGGGGACGGGGACGACTCCCATTAACCCCTGACTATACCGGGGATACGCTTATCACAATGCCTTTCTGGTCTGTGCTGAAGCAGGGCATTCTGGCAGCCAAGTGGCTTGACCTTTATTAGTGAGCCTGGTTACCCCCTCTCGGAACCACAGACTTAGAAATCGCCAGCTCATATACAGTGCATAAAATATATTTATATATATACCCTTATACACCATTTAATAAAAAATATCACAAAATTCTTCTAAGTCCCTCGGGAAGAGTGAAAGACGCGCACGTTCATTTTCAGAGCTCCTAGACCTTCCTATAAGAAGTTAGCCAAAAAGTAGCTTCGAAAAACGCTTAGGTTAAGTTTCAGAGTTGCTTCTAATGTACCAAAGCTGGACTTAGACATAATTTCACTCTCACAACATTATGGCTGGTTGGAGAGAGTCCGAACCACAAGTACCGGGTCCATGGTTCTGGCCGTATACTGGGGGGACGGGGACGACTCCCATTAACCCCTGACTATACCGGGGATACGCTTATCACAATGCCTTTCTGGTCTGTGCTGAAGCAGGGCATTCTGGCAGCCAAGTGGCTTGACCTTTATTAGTGAGCCTGGTTACCCCCTCTCGGAACCACAGACTTAGAAATCGCCAGCTCATACTGCACCGACACACTTTATTCGAGCAAATACCCGGTATGTACCTGGCAGATACCTGGAATGCGCCGCTCCTCACCTCTGACAAGCCCCGTTGCATTTGCCTTCCCAGCCTGGGTTCATGCCTGGCTGATGGGCGGCTGATCTGTTAAATGATAATGATTAGGATTTAATAGGCTGCAATGCTTCGCGTGTCTACCAGATGGCATAAATTCATGAATTGTAATGCAGTATATATATATGTACTGTGCAGTATTGCAGCCAACGGGAATAAAATGCTTCAATCCCTGCCGGAAAATAACTCAATGCACTCGGGCAGAAAACAGTCACAAACCTCAATACACCCGGGTATACCCGAATTCGTGGGACTAGCCGAGCTCGAATAAAGTGTGTCGCCAGTGTATACAGTGCATAAAATATATTTATATATATACCCTTATACACCATTTAATAAAAAATATCACAAAATTCTTCTAAGTCCCTCGGGAAGAGTGAAAGACGCGCACGTTCATTTTCAGAGCTCCTAGACCTTCCTATAAGAAGTTAGCCAAAAAGTAGCTTCGAAAAACGCTTAGGTTAAGTTTCAGAGTTGCTTCTAATGTACCAAAGCTGGACTTAGACATAATTTCACTCTCACAACATTATGGCTGGTTGGAGAGAGTCCGAACCACAAGTACCGGGTCCATGGTTCTGGCCGTATACTGGGGGGACGGGGACGACTCCCATTAACCCCTGACTATACCGGGGATACGCTTATCACAATGCCTTTCTGGTCTGTGCTGAAGCAGGGCATTCTGGCAGCCAAGTGGCTTGACCTTTATTAGTGAGCCTGGTTACCCCCTCTCGGAACCACAGACTTAGAAATCGCCAGCTCATATACAGTGCATAAAATATATTTATATATATACCCTTATACACCATTTTAATAAAAAATATCACAAAATTCTTCTAAGTCCCTCGGGAAGAGTGAAAGACGCGCACGTTCATTTTCAGAGCTCCTAGACCTTCCTATAAGAAGTTAGCCAAAAAGTAGCTTCGAAAAACGCTTAGGTTAAGTTTCAGAGTTGCTTCTAATGTACCAAAGCTGGACTTAGACATAATTTCACTCTCACAACATTAAAGCTGGTTGGAGAGAGTCCGAACCACAAGTACCGGGTCCATGGTTCTGGCCGTATACTGGGGGGACGGGGACGACTCCCATTAACCCCTGACTATACCGGGGATACGCTTATCACAATGCCTTTCTGGTCTGTGCTGAAGCAGGGCATTCTGGCAGCCAAGTGGCTTGACCTTTATTAGTGAGCCTGGTTACCCCCTCTCGGAACCACAGACTTAGAAATCGCCAGCTCATATACAGTGCATAAAATATATTTATATATATACCCTTATACACCATTTTAATAAAAAATATCACAAAATTCTTCTAAGTCCCTCGGGAAGAGTGAAAGACGCGCACGTTCATTTTCAGAGCTCCTAGACCTTCCTATAAGAAGTTAGCCAAAAAGTAGCTTCGAAAAACGCTTAGGTTAAGTTTCAGAGTTGCTTCTAATGTACCAAAGCTGGACTTAGACATAATTTCACTCTCAAACATTATGGCTGGTTGGAGACAGTCCGAACCACAAGTACCGGGTCCATGGTTCTGGCCGTATACTGGGGGGGCGGGGACGACTCCCATTAACCCCTGACTATACCGGGGATACGCTTATCACAATGCCTTTCTGGTCTGTGCTGAAGCACGGCATTCTGGCAGCCAAGTGGCTTGACCTTTATTAGTGAGCCTGGTTACCCCCTCTCGGAACCACAGACTTAGAAATCGCCAGCTCATATACAGTGCATAAAATATATTTATATATATACCCTTATACACCATTTAATAAAAAATATCACAAAATTCTTCTAAGTCCCTCGGGAAGAGTGAAAGACGCGCACGTTCATTTTCAGAGCTCCTAGACCTTCCTATAAGAAGTTAGCCAAAAAGTAGCTTCGAAAAACGCTTAGGTTAAGTTTCAGAGTTGCTTCTAATGTACCAAAGCTGGACTTAGACATAATTTCACTCTCACAACATTATGGCTGGTTGGAGACAGTCCGAACCACAAGTACCGGGTCCATGGTTCTGGCCGTATACTGGGGGGACGGGGACGACTCCCATTAACCCCTGACTATACCGGGGATACGCTTATCACAATGCCTTTCTGGTCTGTGCTGAAGCAGGGCATTCTGGCAGCCAAGTGGCTTGACCTTTATTAGTGAGCCTGGTTACCCCCTCTCGGAACCACAGACTTAGAAATCGCCAGCTCATATACAGTGCATAAAATATATTTATATATATACCCTTATACACCATTTTAATAAAAAATATCACAAAATTCTTCTAAGTCCCTCGGGAAGAGTGAAAGACGCGCACGTTCATTTTCAGAGCTCCTAGACCTTCCTATAAGAAGTTAGCCAAAAAGTAGCTTCGAAAAACGCTTAGGTTAAGTTTCAGAGTTGCTTCTAATGTACCAAAGCTGGACTTAGACATAATTTCACTCTCACAACATTATGGCTGGTTGGAGACAGTCCGAACCACAAGTACCGGGTCCATGGTTCTGGCCGTATACTGGGGGGGCGGGGACGACTCCCATTAACCCCTGACTATACCGGGGATACGCTTATCACAATGCCTTTCTGGTCTGTGCTGAAGCACGGCATTCTGGCAGCCAAGTGGCTTGACCTTTATTAGTGAGCCTGGTTACCCCCTCTCGGAACCACAGACTTAGAAATCGCCAGCTCATATACAGTGCATAAAATATATTTATATATATACCCTTATACACCATTTAATAAAAAATATCACAAAATTCTTCTAAGTCCCTCGGGAAGAGTGAAAGACGCGCACGTTCATTTTCAGAGCTCCTAGACCTTCCTATAAGAAGTTAGCCAAAAAGTAGCTTCGAAAAACGCTTAGGTTAAGTTTCAGAGTTGCTTCTAATGTACCAAAGCTGGACTTAGACATAATTTCATTCTCACAACATTATGGCTGGTTGGAGACAGTCCGAACCACAAGTACCGGGTCCATGGTTCTGGCCGTATACTGGGGGGACGGGGACGACTCCCATTAACCCCTGACTATACCGGGGATACGCTTATCACAATGCCTTTCTGGTCTGTGCTGAAGCAGGGCATTCTGGCAGCCAAGTGGCTTGACCTTTATTAGTGAGCCTGGTTACCCCCTCTCGGAACCACAGACTTAGAAATCGCCAGCTCATATACAGTGCATAAAATATATTTATATATATACCCTTATACACCATTTTAATAAAAAATATCACAAAATTCTTCTAAGTCCCTCGGGAAGAGTGAAAGACGCGCACGTTCATTTTCAGAGCTCCTAGACCTTCCTATAAGAAGTTAGCCAAAAAGTAGCTTCGAAAAACGCTTAGGTTAAGTTTCAGAGTTGCTTCTAATGTACCAAAGCTGGACTTAGACATAATTTCACTCTCACAACATTATGGCTGGTTGGAGAGAGTCCGAACCACAAGTACCGGGTCCATGGTTCTGGCCGTATACTGGGGGGACGGGGACGACTCCCATTAACCCCTGACTATACCGGGGATACGCTTATCACAATGCCTTTCTGGTCTGTGCTGAAGCAGGGCATTCTGGCAGCCAAGTGGCTTGACCTTTATTAGTGAGCCTGGTTACCCCCTCTCGGAACCACAGACTTAGAAATCGCCAGCTCATATACAGTGCATAAAATATATTTATATATATACCCTTATACACCATTTAATAAAAAATATCACAAAATTCTTCTAAGTCCCTCGGGAAGAGTGAAAGACGCGCACGTTCATTTTCAGAGCTCCTAGACCTTCCTATAAGAAGTTAGCCAAAAAGTAGCTTCGAAAAACGCTTAGGTTAAGTTTCAGAGTTGCTTCTAATGTACCAAAGCTGGACTTAGACATAATTTCACTCTCACAACATTATGGCTGGTTGGAGAGAGTCCGAACCACAAGTACCGGGTCCATGGTTCTGGCCGTATACTGGGGGGACGGGGACGACTCCCATTAACCCCTGACTATACCGGGGATACGCTTATCACAATGCCTTTCTGGTCTGTGCTGAAGCAGGGCATTCTGGCAGCCAAGTGGCTTGACCTTTATTAGTGAGCCTGGTTACCCCCTCTCGGAACCACAGACTTAGAAATCGCCAGCTCATATACAGTGCATAAAATATATTTATATATATACCCTTATACACCATTTAATAAAAAATATCACAAAATTCTTCTAAGTCCCTCGGGAAGAGTGAAAGACGCGCACGTTCATTTTCAGAGCTCCTAGACCTTCCTATAAGAAGTTAGCCAAAAAGTAGCTTCGAAAAACGCTTAGGTTAAGTTTCAGAGTTGCTTCTAATGTACCAAAGCTGGACTTAGACATAATTTCACTCTCACAACATTATGGCTGGTTGGAGAGAGTCCGAACCACAAGTACCGGGTCCATGGTTCTGGCCGTATACTGGGGGGACGGGGACGACTCCCATTAACCCCTGACTATACCGGGGATACGCTTATCACAATGCCTTTCTGGTCTGTGCTGAAGCAGGGCATTCTGGCAGCCAAGTGGCTTGACCTTTATTAGTGAGCCTGGTTACCCCCTCTCGGAACCACAGACTTAGAAATCGCCAGCTCATATACAGTGCATAAAATATATTTATATATATACCCTTATACACCATTTTAATAAAAAATATCACAAAATTCTTCTAAGTCCCTCGGGAAGAGTGAAAGACGCGCACGTTCATTTTCAGAGCTCCTAGACCTTCCTATAAGAAGTTAGCCAAAAAGTAGCTTCGAAAAACGCTTAGGTTAAGTTTCAGAGTTGCTTCTAATGTACCAAAGCTGGACTTAGACATAATTTCACTCTCACAACATTATGGCTGGTTGGAGACAGTCCGAACCACAAGTACCGGGTCCATGGTTCTGGCCGTATACTGGGGGGGCGGGGACGACTCCCATTAACCCCTGACTATACCGGGGATACGCTTATCACAATGCCTTTCTGGTCTGTGCTGAAGCACGGCATTCTGGCAGCCAAGTGGCTTGACCTTTATTAGTGAGCCTGGTTACCCCCTCTCGGAACCACAGACTTAGAAATCGCCAGCTCATATACAGTGCATAAAATATATTTATATATATACCCTTATACACCATTTAATAAAAAATATCCCAAAATTCTTCTAAGTCCCTCGGGAAGAGTGAAAGACGCGCACGTTCATTTTCAGAGCTCCTAGACCTTCCTATAAGAAGTTAGCCAAAAAGTAGCTTCGAAAAACGCTTAGGTTAAGTTTCAGAGTTGCTTCTAATGTACCAAAGCTGGACTTAGACATAATTTCACTCTCACAACATTATGGCTGGTTGGAGACAGTCCGAACCACAAGTACCGGGTCCATGGTTCTGGCCGTATACTGGGGGGACGGGGACGACTCCCATTAACCCCTGACTATACCGGGGATACGCTTATCACAATGCCTTTCTGGTCTGTGCTGAAGCAGGGCATTCTGGCAGCCAAGTGGCTTGACCTTTATTAGTGAGCCTGGTTACCCCCTCTCGGAACCACAGACTTAGAAATCGCCAGCTCATATACAGTGCATAAAATATATTTATATATATACCCTTATACACCATTTAATAAAAAATATCACAAAATTCTTCTAAGTCCCTCGGGAAGAGTGAAAGACGCGCACGTTCATTTTCAGAGCTCCTAGACCTTCCTATAAGAAGTTAGCCAAAAAGTAGCTTCGAAAAACGCTTAGGTTAAGTTTCAGAGTTGCTTCTAATGTACCAAAGCTGGACTTAGACATAATTTCACTCTCACAACATTATGGCTGGTTGGAGACAGTCCGAACCACAAGTACCGGGTCCATGGTTCTGGCCGTATACTGGGGGGACGGGGACGACTCCCATTAACCCCTGACTATACCGGGGATACGCTTATCACAATGCCTTTCTGGTCTGTGCTGAAGCAGGGCATTCTGGCAGCCAAGTGGCTTGACCTTTATTAGTGAGCCTGGTTACCCCCTCTCGGAACCACAGACTTAGAAATCGCCAGCTCATATACAGTGCATAAAATATATTTATATATATACCCTTATACACCATTTAATAAAAAATATCACAAAATTCTTCTAAGTCCCTCGGGAAGAGTGAAAGACGCGCACGTTCATTTTCAGAGCTCCTAGACCTTCCTATAAGAAGTTAGCCAAAAAGTAGCTTCGAAAAACGCTTAGGTTAAGTTTCAGAGTTGCTTCTAATGTACCAAAGCTGGACTTAGACATAATTTCACTCTCACAACATTATGGCTGGTTGGAGAGAGTCCGAACCACAAGTACCGGGTCCATGGTTCTGGCCGTATACTGGGGGGACGGGGACGACTCCCATTAACCCCTGACTATACCGGGGATACGCTTATCACAATGCCTTTCTGGTCTGTGCTGAAGCAGGGCATTCTGGCAGCCAAGTGGCTTGACCTTTATTAGTGAGCCTGGTTACCCCCTCTCGGAACCACAGACTTAGAAATCGCCAGCTCATATACAGTGCATAAAATATATTTATATATATACCCTTATACACCATTTTAATAAAAAATATCACAAAATTCTTCTAAGTCCCTCGGGAAGAGTGAAAGACGCGCACGTTCATTTTCAGAGCTCCTAGACCTTCCTATAAGAAGTTAGCCAAAAAGTAGCTTCGAAAAACGCTTAGGTTAAGTTTCAGAGTTGCTTCTAATGTACCAAAGCTGGACTTAGACATAATTTCACTCTCACAACATTATGGCTGGTTGGAGACAGTCCGAACCACAAGTACCGGGTCCATGGTTCTGGCCGTATACTGGGGGAACGGGGACGACTCCCATTAACCCCTGACTATACCGGGGATACGCTTATCACAATGCCTTTCTGGTCTGTGCTGAAGCAGGGCATTCTGGCAGCCAAGTGGCTTGACCTTTATTAGTGAGCCTGGTTACCCCCTCTCGGAACCACAGACTTAGAAATCGCCAGCTCATATACAGTGCATAAAATATATTTATATATATACCCTTATACACCATTTTAATAAAAAATATCACAAAATTCTTCTAAGTCCCTCGGGAAGAGTGAAAGACGCGCACGTTCATTTTCAGAGCTCCTAGACCTTCCTATAAGAAGTTAGCCAAAAAGTAGCTTCGAAAAACGCTTAGGTTAAGTTTCAGAGTTGCTTCTAATGTACCAAAGCTGGACTTAGACATAATTTCACTCTCACAACATTATGGCTGGTTGGAGACAGTCCGAACCACAAGTACCGGGTCCATGGTTCTGGCCGTATACTGGGGGGGCGGGGACGACTCCCATTAACCCCTGACTATACCGGGGATACGCTTATCACAATGCCTTTCTGGTCTGTGCTGAAGCAGGGCATTCTGGCAGCCAAGTGGCTTGACCTTTATTAGTGAGCCTGGTTACCCCCTCTCGGAACCACAGACTTAGAAATCGCCAGCTCATATACAGTGCATAAAATATATTTATATATATACCCTTATACACCATTTAATAAAAAATATCACAAAATTCTTCTAAGTCCCTCGGGAAGAGTGAAAGACGCGCACGTTCATTTTCAGAGCTCCTAGACCTTCCTATAAGAAGTTAGCCAAAAAGTAGCTTCGAAAAACGCTTAGGTTAAGTTTCAGAGTTGCTTCTAATGTACCAAAGCTGGACTTAGACATAATTTCACTCTCACAACATTATGGCTGGTTGGAGACAGTCCGAACCACAAGTACCGGGTCCATGGTTCTGGCCGTATACTGGGGGGACGGGGACGACTCCCATTAACCCCTGACTATACCGGGGATACGCTTATCACAATGCCTTTCTGGTCTGTGCTGAAGCAGGGCATTCTGGCAGCCAAGTGGCTTGACCTTTATTAGTGAGCCTGGTTACCCCCTCTCGGAACCACAGACTTAGAAATCGCCAGCTCATATACAGTGCATAAAATATATTTATATATATACCCTTATACACCATTTTAATAAAAAATATCACAAAATTCTTCTAAGTCCCTCGGGAAGAGTGAAAGACGCGCACGTTCATTTTCAGAGCTCCTAGACCTTCCTATAAGAAGTTAGCCAAAAAGTAGCTTCGAAAAACGCTTAGGTTAAGTTTCAGAGTTGCTTCTAATGTACCAAAGCTGGACTTAGACATAATTTCACTCTCACAACATTATGGCTGGTTGGAGACAGTCCGAACCACAAGTACCGGGTCCATGGTTCTGGCCGTATACTGGGGGGGCGGGGACGACTCCCATTAACCCCTGACTATACCGGGGATACGCTTATCACAATGCCTTTCTGGTCTGTGCTGAAGCACGGCATTCTGGCAGCCAAGTGGCTTGACCTTTATTAGTGAGCCTGGTTACCCCCTCTCGGAACCACAGACTTAGAAATCGCCAGCTCATATACAGTGCATAAAATATATTTATATATATACCCTTATACACCATTTAATAAAAAATATCACAAAATTCTTCTAAGTCCCTCGGGAAGAGTGAAAGACGCGCACGTTCATTTTCAGAGCTCCTAGACCTTCCTATAAGAAGTTAGCCAAAAAGTAGCTTCGAAAAACGCTTAGGTTAAGTTTCAGAGTTGCTTCTAATGTACCAAAGCTGGACTTAGACATAATTTCACTCTCACAACATTATGGCTGGTTGGAGACAGTCCGAACCACAAGTACCGGGTCCATGGTTCTGGCCGTATACTGGGGGGGCGGGGACGACTCCCATTAACCCCTGACTATACCGGGGATACGCTTATCACAATGCCTTTCTGGTCTGTGCTGAAGCACGGCATTCTGGCAGCCAAGTGGCTTGACCTTTATTAGTGAGCCTGGTTACCCCCTCTCGGAACCACAGACTTAGAAATCGCCAGCTCATATACAGTGCATAAAATATATTTATATATATACCCTTATACACCATTTAATAAAAAATATCACAAAATTCTTCTAAGTCCCTCGGGAAGAGTGAAAGACGCGCACGTTCATTTTCAGAGCTCCTAGACCTTCCTATAAGAAGTTAGCCAAAAAGTAGCTTCGAAAAACGCTTAGGTTAAGTTTCAGAGTTGCTTCTAATGTACCAAAGCTGGACTTAGACATAATTTCATTCTCACAACATTATGGCTGGTTGGAGACAGTCCGAACCACAAGTACCGGGTCCATGGTTCTGGCCGTATACTGGGGGGACGGGGACGACTCCCATTAACCCCTGACTATACCGGGGATACGCTTATCACAATGCCTTTCTGGTCTGTGCTGAAGCAGGGCATTCTGGCAGCCAAGTGGCTTGACCTTTATTAGTGAGCCTGGTTACCCCCTCTCGGAACCACAGACTTAGAAATCGCCAGCTCATATACAGTGCATAAAATATATTTATATATATACCCTTATACACCATTTTAATAAAAAATATCACAAAATTCTTCTAAGTCCCTCGGGAAGAGTGAAAGACGCGCACGTTCATTTTCAGAGCTCCTAGACCTTCCTATAAGAAGTTAGCCAAAAAGTAGCTTCGAAAAACGCTTAGGTTAAGTTTCAGAGTTGCTTCTAATGTACCAAAGCTGGACTTAGACATAATTTCACTCTCACAACATTATGGCTGGTTGGAGAGAGTCCGAACCACAAGTACCGGGTCCATGGTTCTGGCCGTATACTGGGGGGACGGGGACGACTCCCATTAACCCCTGACTATACCGGGGATACGCTTATCACAATGCCTTTCTGGTCTGTGCTGAAGCAGGGCATTCTGGCAGCCAAGTGGCTTGACCTTTATTAGTGAGCCTGGTTACCCCCTCTCGGAACCACAGACTTAGAAATCGCCAGCTCATATACAGTGCATAAAATATATTTATATATATACCCTTATACACCATTTAATAAAAAATATCACAAAATTCTTCTAAGTCCCTCGGGAAGAGTGAAAGACGCGCACGTTCATTTTCAGAGCTCCTAGACCTTCCTATAAGAAGTTAGCCAAAAAGTAGCTTCGAAAAACGCTTAGGTTAAGTTTCAGAGTTGCTTCTAATGTACCAAAGCTGGACTTAGACATAATTTCACTCTCACAACATTATGGCTGGTTGGAGAGAGTCCGAACCACAAGTACCGGGTCCATGGTTCTGGCCGTATACTGGGGGGACGGGGACGACTCCCATTAACCCCTGACTATACCGGGGATACGCTTATCACAATGCCTTTCTGGTCTGTGCTGAAGCAGGGCATTCTGGCAGCCAAGTGGCTTGACCTTTATTAGTGAGCCTGGTTACCCCCTCTCGGAACCACAGACTTAGAAATCGCCAGCTCATATACAGTGCATAAAATATATTTATATATATACCCTTATACACCATTTAATAAAAAATATCACAAAATTCTTCTAAGTCCCTCGGGAAGAGTGAAAGACGCGCACGTTCATTTTCAGAGCTCC
Organism: Ascaphus truei; assembly: GCF_040206685.1. Classification (NCBI taxonomy): domain Eukaryota; kingdom Metazoa; phylum Chordata; class Amphibia; order Anura; family Ascaphidae; genus Ascaphus; species Ascaphus truei. The sequence goes on from NW_027455536.1 coordinate 544,695, forward strand.
TAGACCTTCCTATAAGAAGTTAGCCAAAAAGTAGCTTCGAAAAACGCTTAGGTTAAGTTTCAGAGTTGCTTCTAATGTACCAAAGCTGGACTTAGACATAATTTCACTCTCACAACATTATGGCTGGTTGGAGAGAGTCCGAACCACAAGTACCGGGTCCATGGTTCTGGCCGTATACTGGGGGGACGGGGACGACTCCCATTAACCCCTGACTATACCGGGGATACGCTTATCACAATGCCTTTCTGGTCTGTGCTGAAGCAGGGCATTCTGGCAGCCAAGTGGCTTGACCTTTATTAGTGAGCCTGGTTACCCCCTCTCGGAACCACAGACTTAGAAATCGCCAGCTCATATACAGTGCATAAAATATATTTATATATATACCCTTATACACCATTTTAATAAAAAATATCACAAAATTCTTCTAAGTCCCTCGGGAAGAGTGAAAGACGCGCACGTTCATTTTCAGAGCTCCTAGACCTTCCTATAAGAAGTTAGCCAAAAAGTAGCTTCGAAAAACGCTTAGGTTAAGTTTCAGAGTTGCTTCTAATGTACCAAAGCTGGACTTAGACATAATTTCACTCTCACAACATTATGGCTGGTTGGAGACAGTCCGAACCACAAGTACCGGGTCCATGGTTCTGGCCGTATACTGGGGGGGCGGGGACGACTCCCATTAACCCCTGACTATACCGGGGATACGCTTATCACAATGCCTTTCTGGTCTGTGCTGAAGCACGGCATTCTGGCAGCCAAGTGGCTTGACCTTTATTAGTGAGCCTGGTTACCCCCTCTCGGAACCACAGACTTAGAAATCGCCAGCTCATATACAGTGCATAAAATATATTTATATATATACCCTTATACACCATTTAATAAAAAATATCCCAAAATTCTTCTAAGTCCCTCGGGAAGAGTGAAAGACGCGCACGTTCATTTTCAGAGCTCCTAGACCTTCCTATAAGAAGTTAGCCAAAAAGTAGCTTCGAAAAACGCTTAGGTTAAGTTTCAGAGTTGCTTCTAATGTACCAAAGCTGGACTTAGACATAATTTCACTCTCACAACATTATGGCTGGTTGGAGACAGTCCGAACCACAAGTACCGGGTCCATGGTTCTGGCCGTATACTGGGGGGACGGGGACGACTCCCATTAACCCCTGACTATACCGGGGATACGCTTATCACAATGCCTTTCTGGTCTGTGCTGAAGCAGGGCATTCTGGCAGCCAAGTGGCTTGACCTTTATTAGTGAGCCTGGTTACCCCCTCTCGGAACCACAGACTTAGAAATCGCCAGCTCATATACAGTGCATAAAATATATTTATATATATACCCTTATACACCATTTAATAAAAAATATCACAAAATTCTTCTAAGTCCCTCGGGAAGAGTGAAAGACGCGCACGTTCATTTTCAGAGCTCCTAGACCTTCCTATAAGAAGTTAGCCAAAAAGTAGCTTCGAAAAACGCTTAGGTTAAGTTTCAGAGTTGCTTCTAATGTACCAAAGCTGGACTTAGACATAATTTCACTCTCACAACATTATGGCTGGTTGGAGACAGTCCGAACCACAAGTACCGGGTCCATGGTTCTGGCCGTATACTGGGGGGACGGGGACGACTCCCATTAACCCCTGACTATACCGGGGATACGCTTATCACAATGCCTTTCTGGTCTGTGCTGAAGCAGGGCATTCTGGCAGCCAAGTGGCTTGACCTTTATTAGTGAGCCTGGTTACCCCCTCTCGGAACCACAGACTTAGAAATCGCCAGCTCATATACAGTGCATAAAATTATATATATACCCTTATACACCATTTAATAAAAAATATCACAAAATTCTTCTAAGTCCCTCGGGAAGAGTGAAAGACGCGCACGTTCATTTTCAGAGCTCCTAGACCTTCCTATAAGAAGTTAGCCAAAAAGTAGCTTCGAAAAACGCTTAGGTTAAGTTTCAGAGTTGCTTCTAATGTACCAAAGCTGGACTTAGACATAATTTCACTCTCACAACATTATGGCTGGTTGGAGAGAGTCCGAACCACAAGTAAAGTACCGGGTCCATGGTTCTGGCCGTATACTGGGGGACGGGGACGACTCCCATTAACCCCTGACTATACCGGGGATACGCTTATCACAATGCCTTTCTGGTCTGTGCTGAAGCAGGGCATTCTGGCAGCCAAGTGGCTTGACCTTTATTAGTGAGCCTGGTTACCCCCTCTCGGAACCACAGACTTAGAAATCGCCAGCTCATATACAGTGCATAAAATATATTTATATATATACCCTTATACACCATTTTAATAAAAAATATCACAAAATTCTTCTAAGTCCCTCGGGAAGAGTGAAAGACGCGCACGTTCATTTTCAGAGCTCCTAGACCTTCCTATAAGAAGTTAGCCAAAAAGTAGCTTCGAAAAACGCTTAGGTTAAGTTTCAGAGTTGCTTCTAATGTACCAAAGCTGGACTTAGACATAATTTCACTCTCACAACATTATGGCTGGTTGGAGACAGTCCGAACCACAAGTACCGGGTCCATGGTTCTGGCCGTATACTGGGGGGAACGGGGGACGACTCCCATTAACCCCTGACTATACCGGGGATACGCTTATCACAATGCCTTTCTGGTCTGTGCTGAAGCAGGGCATTCTGGCAGCCAAGTGGCTTGACCTTTATTAGTGAGCCTGGTTACCCCCTCTCGGAACCACAGACTTAGAAATCGCCAGCTCATATACAGTGCATAAAATATATTTATATATATACCCTTATACACCATTTAATAAAAAATATCACAAAATTCTTCTAAGTCCCTCGGGAAGAGTGAAAGACGCGCACGTTCATTTTCAGAGCTCCTAGACCTTCCTATAAGAAGTTAGCCAAAAAGTAGCTTCGAAAAACGCTTAGGTTAAGTTTCAGAGTTGCTTCTAATGTACCAAAGCTGGACTTAGACATAATTTCACTCTCACAACATTATGGCTGGTTGGAGACAGTCCGAACCACAAGTACCGGGTCCATGGTTCTGGCCGTATACTGGGGGGGCGGGGACGACTCCCATTAACCCCTGACTATACCGGGGATACGCTTATCACAATGCCTTTCTGGTCTGTGCTGAAGCAGGGCATTCTGGCAGCCAAGTGGCTTGACCTTTATTAGTGAGCCTGGTTACCCCCTCTCGGAACCACAGACTTAGAAATCGCCAGCTCATATACAGTGCATAAAATATATTTATATATATACCCTTATACACCATTTAATAAAAAATATCACAAAATTCTTCTAAGTCCCTCGGGAAGAGTGAAAGACGCGCACGTTCATTTTCAGAGCTCCTAGACCTTCCTATAAGAAGTTAGCCAAAAAGTAGCTTCGAAAAACGCTTAGGTTAAGTTTCAGAGTTGCTTCTAATGTACCAAAGCTGGACTTAGACATAATTTCACTCTCACAACATTATGGCTGGTTGGAGACAGTCCGAACCACAAGTACCGGGTCCCCATGGTTCTGGCCGTATACTGGGGGGACGGGGACGACTCCCATTAACCCCTGACTATACCGGGGATACGCTTATCACAATGCCTTTCTGGTCTGTGCTGAAGCAGGGCATTCTGGCAGCCAAGTGGCTTGACCTTTATTAGTGAGCCTGGTTACCCCCTCTCGGAACCACAGACTTAGAAATCGCCAGCTCATATACAGTGCATAAAATATATTTATATATATACCCTTATACACCATTTTAATAAAAAATATCACAAAATTCTTCTAAGTCCCTCGGGAAGAGTGAAAGACGCGCACGTTCATTTTCAGAGCTCCTAGACCTTCCTATAAGAAGTTAGCCAAAAAGTAGCTTCGAAAAACGCTTAGGTTAAGTTTCAGAGTTGCTTCTAATGTACCAAAGCTGGACTTAGACATAATTTCACTCTCACAACATTATGGCTGGTTGGAGACAGTCCGAACCACAAGTACCGGGTCCATGGTTCTGGCCGTATACTGGGGGGGCGGGGACGACTCCCATTAACCCCTGACTATACCGGGGATACGCTTATCACAATGCCTTTCTGGTCTGTGCTGAAGCACGGCATTCTGGCAGCCAAGTGGCTTGACCTTTATTAGTGAGCCTGGTTACCCCCTCTCGGAACCACAGACTTAGAAATCGCCAGCTCATATACAGTGCATAAAATATATTTATATATATACCCTTATACACCATTTAATAAAAAATATCACAAAAATTCTTCTAAGTCCCTCGGGAAGAGTGAAAGACGCGCACGTTCATTTTCAGAGCTCCTAGACCTTCCTATAAGAAGTTAGCCAAAAAGTAGCTTCGAAAAACGCTTAGGTTAAGTTTCAGAGTTGCTTCTAATGTACCAAAGCTGGAC